>NC_061826.1:1403694-1408654 GCF_019202785.1 Penaeus chinensis | reverse complement strand
CCAGAGTTGTAGGTTTGAAAGTTAGTGGTAATGGGTCTTATGGCGATTGTGATAATGGTGGTGGTGGTGGTGGTGATGGTGAGGGTCATAATGGTGACGAATATGAGGTTGATGTCGACGGTAGGGGATGATTTTAATGAGGATGAGGAGGAGGAGGAGGAGGAGGATGAGGAGGATGAAGATGATGATGAAGATGATGATGATGATGATGATGATGATGATGATGATGATGATGATGATGATGATGATGATGATGATGATGATGATGATGATGATGATGATGATAATGATGATGATGAGGAGGAGGAGGATGAAGATGATGATATGATGATGATGATGATGATGATGATGATGATGAGGAGGAGGAGGAGGAAGATGAAAATGAAGATGATGATGATGATGATGATGATGATGATGATGATGATGATGATGATGATGATGAGGAGGAGGAGGAGGAGGAGGAGGATGAAGATGATGATATGATGATGATGATGATGAGGAGGAGGAGGAGGAGGAGGAGGAAGAGGAGGAGGAGGAAGATGATGATATGATGATGATGATGATGATGATGATGATGATGATGATGATGATGATGATGATGATGATGATGATGATGATGATGATGATGCTGATGAGGAGGAGGAGGAAGATGAAAATGAAGATGATGATGATGATGAAGATGATGAAGATGAAGAAGATGATAATGATGATATGATGATGATATGATGATGATGATGATTGTGATGACGATGAAGCCGGCGACAGCGCTGCAGGTGGCGAGGGATTCTAAACGCCGGAAACGAGTTTTGGAAATGCGTCACCGGGTTTAGTGCCGCGAAGTTGGGTCGTTCTCACAGGCGGCGACGCGTGTGTGGCCGCAGGTGGTTCGCGCTGGGGTGGAGCTGCATTCCCGGTCTGATCCGTGTGATGTGCTTTTTCTTTTGCGTTTTTTCTTTCTTTTTTCTTTCTCTTTGTGTGTTTTTTTCTTCTTTTTCTTGTTTTCTTTCTTGTTTTCTTTCTTTTTTGTGTGTTTTTTCTTTTTCTTGTTTTCTTTACTTTTTCTTTCTTTTTTGTGTGTCTTTTCTTTTTCTTTTTTTATTTATTTTGTCTTTCTTTTTTTCTTTTTTTTCCTTTTTTTTTCCTTTTTTCTTTCTTTTCTTTTTTGTTTGTTTCTTTGAAAGGAAGAAAGAGAAAAAGAATGATAGACGAAAAAGAATGAAAGAAAACATAAAAAGAAGAAGAAGAAGAAGAATGAAAGAAGAGGAAGAAGAAGAAAAGAGAAAGAAGAAGAAGAAGAAAAGACATAGAACCTGCTGAGAGAAAGCAAACCTCCGTCATCTGTTCGAATACCTTTTAACTCTCTAATAAAGAAATCTACTTCAGTCCCCTAAATAATACACATGATAACCGTTACCCACCAATAAAAAAAAATATAAATAATAGAATAAATGAATAGAAATAAAAAGATAAACAATAGAACAAAAGTAAACAACATTGGCAAATAAACAAATAATCTCAGCTGTAAACACACCTAACGTCAGTATGCTTGTATCTCTTACGGAATTATCTAGATCAACTTACACATAAAAGAGATGATACAGACCGACCCAACCGAGCATAATTTTGCCTCGTAATGGAAGCATGAGTATATCTTATTTTCAGGACTTATTTTCTCGTTGAAATATTCTTGAAATCTAATCAATATGCAGGAATCTAACTTCGTCATTGGCGCCTCTTTACCATAAATCAACGCTTGGATTTTTTTTTTGTGTTTATGGTTGTAACAAGCAGTAGGGGGTGGGGGGGTGGGGGGGAGGGTGCAACTTCCATTTGCAGAAAGAGTGAAATATTAAAAAGATAAAAAATTTACGATTTGATGTATTTAATCCGCATCCGTTCACTGCCGCTCTGTTGTCTCCTTTATGCAAATTGTGTGACGTTCGCATTATCCCGAATTTCTAAAATTGATTTAAGAAATATCTAATAATATCATTACTGTTATCAATTTTCATTATTCATTTTTTTAATCTATTTATTTGTTTATTTTAAGAAAGTAACATTTATCATCTGATCCAGAGGAGACTCATATTCACCCTACTTTGCAATACGATCCGTGGTGCATTCGATAACGTTCTCAGAGAAAAAGAAATATATAAAAACAAAAAAAAGCAAATACATTTTATGGAAAGTTTATTTTTATTCCCTCAGACCGCCTTTTGCCCTTTAAAAACCCAGTTAACGGCCCGAGAGAAGTTCGCATATGCCTCTTCCATGCCCTTCTCTCGTCACCAGGCAAAAATCCCTTCACATTCCGCATTCCTGTGGGCACCGATTAAAATGTCAGTCGGATGACAACTCTATCGCTCTTGCGAGAGAGAGAGAGAGAGAGAGAGAGAGAGAGAGAGAGAGAGAGAGAGAGGCAGAGAGAGAGAGAGAGAGAGAGAGAGAGAGAGAGAGAGAGAGCAGACACAGAGAGAGAGAGAGAGAGAGAGAGAGAGAGAGAGAGCGAGAGAGAGAGAGAGAGAGAGAGAGAGAGAGAGAGAGAGAGAGAGAGAGAGAGAGAGAGAGAGAGAGAGAGAGATGTCCGGCACTGTGTGTGTGTTAAGAAGAAGAAAGAGGGAGAAAGAAAGACAGAGAGAGAGAGAGAGAGAGAGAGAGAGAGAGAGAGAGAGAGAGAGAGAGAGAGAGAGAGAGAGAGAGAGAGAGAGAGAGAGAGAGAAAGATGTCCGTCACTGTGCGTGTGTTAAGAAGAAGAGAGAGGGAGAGAGAAAGAGATAGATAGATAGATAGATAGATAGATAGATAGAGAGAGAGAGAGAGAGAGAGAGAGAGAGAGAGAGAGAGAGAGAGAGAGAGAGAAACTGCGCCGCTGCATATACTTAAAAGCATTCAGCAGTGCTTAGTAACTCCCAAATCCCTCTCTTCCGTTGGGGTTATTCCACGTATTCAGAGAGGCTACCGAATAAAGAGGAGCAGAGCGAAAGAGAATAATAATGAATAAACACATAGATACACAAATACGAGAAAACCGGCCTATCCTTTCAGATACACTGCGATCCCCACAAAATTCCTTTATACATTTGCCTTGAAAACCACGCCATTGCCAACGCTATGCAACCCCCCACAGAATAGCATTAAACTCTAAACGTAACCGCAGTTAATGCATTTATTGTTGAACGTCGCCCGCAGGCCTCGTTATGTGGCCTGGATTCCCTGCGTCTGCGAACAAGTGGGATTATTTTATGAGGGAGAGAGAGAGAGGGAGGGGGGAAAGGGAAGGAGGGAGGGAGGGAAAGAGGAAGAGAGGGAGGGAGAGAGGGAGGGAAGGAGAGAGGGAGGGAGGGAAAGGGAAGGAGGGAGGGAGGGAAAGAGGAAGAGAGGGAGGGAGAGAGGGAAGGAGAGAGGGAGGGAGGGAAAGGGAAGGAGGGGAGGGGAGGGAAAGAGGAAGAGAGGGAGGGACAGGGAGAGAGGAAGGAGAGAGGGAGAGAGAGAGAAGAGAGAAGGAGAGAGAGAGAGAGAGAGAGAGAGAGAGAGAGAGAGAGAGAGAGAGAGCGAAAGAGAGAGAGAGAGAGAGAAGAGGAGAGAAGAGAGAGAGAGAGAGAGAGAGAGAGAGAGAGAGAGAGAGAGAGAGAGAGAGAGACGTACATACAGACAAACAGGCAGACAGAAAGACAAACTGACAGAGAGAAAGACATAAAAACAAGAGCGAGGGAGGGTAAACACGTGCTTCAAGGCGCAGGCAGGTCGCAGGCACGCGCATTCTCGACCTTGTCTCGCCCGCAAACGCTGTCCACGGCTTGTGGTTTTTCTGCTGCGCGATTCCGATTTACATTCATCTCCTTCTCCAGGTCTTTATTTATTTTTCTCTATTTATTTACTAAATTTGCATACCGTTTACAACACTTACCATTCAGTCTGTTTGTCTATATCTTCACTCATTTCTGCATCTTGTAGCCTATCTGGGTGTTGATTAATATGTTGCTAATCTCTCTCTTTCTGTCTGCTACTCCATTACCCATCATTTCTTCCTTTTTGTATATTTTTCTACTATTTTCACCCTCTCCCTTACTCTCTCTTTCCTTGCCTCCCTCTCCCACCGCGTCCCTTGCTCCAACTCTGTCTCATTTTACCAATTATCAACTTTCTCATTCCCCTCTCCCCTCCTCTGCATCTTTATCACCTGTTACCTCTTCCTCAACCTCCACCTCTGCATCCCCTTCACCCTCTCCCTCTCACCTCGTCCCTTCCCCGAACTCCGTCTGTACTCTCTCTTCTGCCTCTCCGCCACCTGTTACTCCTTCATCCTCTCCTTCTATCTCTTCATTACCTTCACCCTCTCCCCTTCCATCTCCTTCCCTTCCTCACCTCCCTCTCCCCCCTTCCCCACCGTCCCCGACCAGCAACCCCCCCTCTCACCTCGTCCCTTCCCCCTTGACTCGTTCTCTCAGAACACCCATAAACACGAGCCAGTATTCCCCATCCAGAAATAAACACATGACGCAATCGCGGTTCTGGCGATATCCGAGAGGCCCGGGCGTCGTGGGCACGAAGCCAGGGATCTCGAAGAAGTAATGTTAAATAGCAATACTAATGCTTTTCACAGAGATCTCTCTCATTAAGACGGAAAAAACGGGTCTTCGATGGTGTGGGAAAGTAGTGGTATCTTTAGTTGCTGATTGAATTGTAACTTCGATTCGTGTAGGAGTTAAGAGAACGTGGGGATATGGAGATTGAATCGTGTGGAGTTGTATGAAAAGAGAATCCTTCATAAGAGTTTTTCTTCACTCACCTCAGAGAAGCTATTCTTACAGGTGACAGATTCGAATTCCAAAAGAAGACCGACGCTGTTTTTTTCTTAAAGCATCCGCCAGCCCTTGCAGTCATTCACCAAAAAGAAAAAAAGGGAATCCATCATCCTTCGTCCTCGCCAAAGATTAAAAGAAATAACCCCAAACAAACT
>NC_061826.1:1392458-1397458 GCF_019202785.1 Penaeus chinensis | reverse complement strand
CTTTTACCCTTAGCCAACCCTTCCTCCCCCTGACCCCTCCCCCCGCCCTCCCTGTCCTTTCCTCCTCCCTTCCAATCCCCTTCCCCGCCCCCTGAGACCCCCCTTGCGTAAGGCGATCCCGCAGGAGTTACACGACCAACATTTCCTGGCTTCTGGGAAGAGGCTGTCGAGTTCGAGAAGGACAAGCAAGCACTGGCATGCCCGAGGCGCTTCTTGAGGCGGCGGGAACCCCCCACCCCCACCCCCCACCAGTAGACGCCGGGGAGCTCCTTCGGGGAATGACGGCGGTGGGGGGTGGGGGGTGTAAATGGAGGTCATGAAATTTCTCGATTTTCACTATCATTATCAATACCATCATCTTAGCCTACACTATAAAAGGCAACAATAATAGTCTACAAACTGGAATTTTTTTTTTCTTCTTTTTAACATCATCATTATCATTTTTACAACAAAACCCATCATCACCATCATCTCCATTAACCGCAATCGTCCATGTCCTTAATTAACCACAAAAAACAACCAAACCAGACGGCATCACACCCTCACCATACTTATAACCACAGAGCCCTTCTGCACTGTAGCATCAATATTCATTAATTTCACCGAGGAAAATATTGGTCCCGTTCCTTAATCAAATCAGGCAGACGCAAAAGTGCCATTACTGTTGGCATTCCTGCGTCGGAGTGGCACTGTTCCTTTAAAGTGTCTGCCGCAGCGCCGGGTTTTGAGACAGTGAAATTCCTTCCTCTTTTTTTGGTTATTTGTGTATTTTTTTAATATATTTTGGTTCGCCAATTAAGAGGAAAAATGGACGGAAGGAAATAAGAAACCAAAGTCAGAAAAAAAAAAACGAAAAAAGTGCTGGAAAAAAAATAAACGAAAGAAAAGACCAAGAAAAAAAATATTGGTTCTCCAAACTTTTACTTTTAGTTTTAAACTGTTGTGGAGTGAAATTCTCTAAACACAGAGCATAACAAACAACAGACAAACAAAACCGATGAAAAATCTCCTCGCTAATTCGAAACCAGACACGCTCCTTGCAAGCATTTTGTTTCCATATTTTCAAGTGCATCGTATTTACATAATTTTTTTTTTCTCTTCTATATCAATTTGATCAATTTATTCATATACATAATACTCACACAATCATATATACTTTTTATCTTTATCTTTTATCTTTTTTTATCTTTACTTTTTCTCCCCCCTCCCCTCAAAAAATAAACAATACCAATAATAACATAGAATAATAATAATAATGATGATAATAATAATAATAATGATAATAATAATAATAATAATAATAATAATAATAATAATAATAATAATAATAATAATAATAATAATAATAATAATAATGATAATAATAATAATGATAATAATAATAATAATGATAAAAAATGATGATGATGATGATAACAATAATAATAATAATATAAAGACAGCAATAATAATTCTAATGATGAAATAATAATAATAATAATAATAATAATAATAATAATAATAATAATAATAATAATAATCCCAAAAGAATGAATCCCGTACAGTACAGAATCCGCCAGCCGCTTCCGGACTCGGATCTCGAATTTTCTCGAAGCTTTTGACGGATTTCCAAGATGTTCTTATCTCCCTTCCTCTGTTTATTGTTTTTCCTTTTTGTGATATATTTACTCGGTCATGGTTGATGGTGATGATGGTGATGGGGAGGGGGAGGGGGAGGGGGATGAAGATGATGGTGGTGGTTATGGTTGATGGTGATGATGGTGGTGGTGGTGATGGTGATGATGTTGATCTTGATGACAGTACTATTTATGATGATCATATTAATAATGGTGATAATAACAATAACCATCACATCATCATCATCATTATCATCATCTTTATCATCATTGCTATTATCATTATGATTATCATCATAACAATAATTATAATAATAACAATGATAATAACAATAATAATGATAATAGTAAATGTGATAATAACAGTATTAATAATTTGATAATGATGATGAAACTGACAATAATGTACATGATAATAATGATGATAAAATGATATAAATAATAATAATGTAACTATTCTTATCAACATTATTATAATTATCATCATAATCATTAGCCCCATTGATATTACTACCACTGCTATCGTTATCTTCATTAACATTAGATCCATTATCAATTATATCAGGATCCTTATCATCATCCTCTTCATTTGCCTTGCAATCATCATCATTATCACTGTTATTACCTTTTTTGTTGTTATAACTATTATTACAGTTATTATCGTCATTATCTCTATTGCTATCATTATTACCAGTATTATAATTAATATTACTGCATTACTGTTATCACTATCACTATTATCATTAATATCATTCAAATTATAACCACCTTTATCATTGTTATTATCATTATCAACATTGTCATTACTATCGTCGTTATTATTATTGTTGTTGTTATCAGCATTGCTGTTACTGTTATCATTAATATTATTATTATCATTGTTATCATTATCATTACTATTTTTAATGTTATCTATATAAGGTGTGAACTGGGGTATTAACAGTCTTAATAATGTGATTAACCCTTTTTTATAACTATTATGTATGTATGTATGTATGTATGTACGTATGTATGTATGTATGTAGGTATGTATGCATGTATGTATGTATGTATGTATGTATGAATGTATGTATGTATGTATGAATGTATGTATGTATGTATGCATGTATGTATGTATGTATGTATGTATGCATGCATGCATGCATGCATGCATGTATGTCTGTATGTATGTCTGTATGTATGTGTGTGTGCGTGTATGCATACATGCATATAAGTATCAGAGATGAGCTGAAGAACCACCTGACGACCGTGACCTGTCGCTGGCTACCCGCATATTGGTGCCGCGACCTTGGGTAATATGAAGCTGCCCGATGTGGTGTTTACACTCTGCTCCGTCGCGATGTATGCAGCTTCCATTCTTTTCATCTTTCATTTATTCAGACCTCCGTGGATCACTTCTGCCTGCGTCCAGTGCGGTAGATGTTCAGCATAACTCTACATCACCACATTTGGAAGTTGTGTGTGATGGACGTCAGTGTTCGTTGATGTGGTACCTGAAACCACGTCCGCTTTTGTTGCAGGGTTCGTGGTATTCAACGCTTTCATCATTCTCATTTTGTTCTACAAGTATTATTTTTACTACTAGCATTGCCTGACCATTATTGTTTTCATCACCACTATTATTATCACTGTGATCGCTGTTGTTAGTTACTATTATAATTTTAATGTTATCTATATTAGGTGTAGACTGGGGTATTAATAGTATTAATAATGTTATTAACCCTTTTTTATTACTATTATTTTCAATACTGACATTATTATTTTATTCTATTATTACTATCACTGTTATCAACATGATCATCATTATCACTAAAAAAAATGTATATAATAATCATCACCCGGATATTATCCTACATCACATGTCTTTCATAATCATTAACAACATCATCATCCTTATAACTATCTTTCCTATCCTTATTATACCTACCTTACTTGGGCGCTGAAGTGATAACCGCTTGAAAAATCATCGACAATTATAATGCCTACTCAAACCCATCTGTCTAATAGAATAAGGTACCTGCATGAATATAGGAATGGATACAATAATATTACATGCAGACTTGAATAAAGTGCAGGAAATATCCAGGTCTGATGGATACAGTTTCAAAGGGGTAAGTATTATTGGATTTCACCCAGGGAGGTTTGGTTGTACAGTATACGTGTGTGTATGTGTGTGTGTGTGTGTGTGTGTGTGTGTGTGTGTGTGTGTGTGTGTGTGTGTGTGTGTGATCAATCGAAACAACCACACTATATTACTGTAAATACTACTTAATCAGTCTTGTCAGTTTTGATGGATGGATTTCAACTTTAGGAAGAAAAAAAGCCCGCAGAGGAAGGCATGAAAAAAAAGAGAAAAATGTGTGCCATATAACCTCTCAATAGTGAATTGAGAGAGGCCTATGTCCTGCAGTGGAATGAATGGCTGTGTAAAAAAAAAAGACAAAAAATATATACATATATATTATATACACATATATACATACATACATACATATAAATACATACATACATACATACATACATACATACATACATACATACATACATACAAATATGCATGTATGGTTACCCGCATACATACATACATACATACATACATACATACATACATACACACATACAAATATGCATGCATGGTTACCCGCATACATGCATACATACATACATACATATGCACATTCATACGTACATATATGTATATATATATATATATATATATATATATACACACACATATTTATCTATGAACCGCATTCATGTTGACAAATGTAGAAAATATATATATATACTCTGTAATTCCCTTCTGACGAAGATATGATCGAAACCGGTCAGATACATCTCATGTATTGTGAAGATATTAATTTTTATTCATACCCTTTATATATATATATATATATATATATATATATATATATATATATATATATATATATATATATATAGATCTACCTATCTATCGATCTATCTATCTATCTATTATCTGTCTTTCTATATATATATATATATGTATGGAGGTATGGAGGTATACATATATGTATGTATATATGTATATATATTATACATATATATGTGCGTGTGTACATAGATAGATAAACAGATAGATTGAAAGACAGATAGATTAGAGAGTCGGACTCTTAATCCAGTCCTCCACACTTGCACACACGTAGGCCCAAAAGATTTCCATCAGGATCGACAATCAATTAAAAAGCCTCGAATTCGTGGTCATGAAGATGATGATCATGACGCATCAAGGTCCGGGCGACTTCGGGCGGCGGGGGAGAGGCAGCTCGCCCGGCCCCGTAATTTGAAAAGTTTCATGACAGCAGTCCGCTAAATTAGATCGGTCTCTCTCTCTCTCTCTCTCTCTCTCTCTCGCTCTCGCTC
>NC_061826.1:1377458-1382458 GCF_019202785.1 Penaeus chinensis | reverse complement strand
ACCTGTGAGTTCCATACCATGCATTTCTCAACAAGTTGAATTCACTCTTGTTAGTACAGGAGACTCCGTTTAATTACGAATGGAGGAAACTATCTTTAATTACTAATGGAGGAAACTATCTTTAATTACTAATGGAGGAAACTATCTTTAATTACTAATGGAGGAGCCGCCTTTTAATTACTAATGGAGGAAACCATCTTTAATTACTAATGGAGGAATCTATCTTTAATTACTAATGGAGGAGCCGCCCTTTAATTACTAATGGAGGGGACTCTTTTTAATTGCTATTGGAGTTGTTACCCATTCATAGCCCTCTACGTGCACATACTGCCGAGGCGGTTATTCTTGCGTTGCTTAAAATTCTAGATACACCACCGGTCATTAGTTCAGGAGTCGTTTTGATGGGGGAGACGTGAACAGATTTATTCATTTTTTATCAAAGTAAATAACTTCTTGATGTGTTCATGGATACCAGGTCCTAGGGCTAGATATAAAAAGAAGCCGGAAACCATAGAATCGCTCTCTCTCTCTCTCTCTCTCTCTCTCTCTCTCTCTCTCTCTCTCTCTCTCTCTCTATATATATATATATATATATATATATATATATACATATATATATGTTTATATATATATATGCATACAGACACACACACACACACTCATATATACATGTATATATATATATATATATATATATATATATATATATATATATATATATATTATAAGTAAAAGAAATGGAATGAAATCAAATCCCTTGAAACGCGGGAGGAAGACGAGTGCCCACCAGCTGGGGAAGGTCGGACGCGATAGTAGCGATCGGAAATAAAAACAAACACGGGCTGAGTGGCTCATTGTGAAGAGACCGTCGGCCGTAAGCTTCCTCACAATTATGAAATCAGCAATGGTTCGTGGGAGGGAAGGAGGGGGGAGGGGGGAGGGGTGTTGCCACGGGAGACTCGGCTTGATTTGCAAGAATTGCAGTAGAGAGATGGTCTGTGTATCTAATGATTTGCCTACCTGCCCTCACACACGTACAAACACACATACACACACACACACACACACACACACACACACGCACACACACACACACACACACACACATACATACATACTGTATATATACATACATATCTATCTATCTATCTATATGTATACATACATATACATATAGCTAGATAGATTGATAGATAGATATGCATGTATATATACAGTATGTGTGTGTATATATATATACATACATACATACATACATACATACATACATACATACACACATACCATATATATATACATATATACATATATACTCTATATATGCATACACATCTATCTGTCTGTTTATCTATCTATCTATCAGTATGTCTATCTATCTATCTATCTAACTATCTATCTATCTGTCTATATACCTATCTATCTGTCTATCTACATATATATGTGTGTGTGTGTGTGTGTGTGTGTGTGTGTGTGTGTTTGTGTGTGTGTAAACTTATTTATTCCTCTTTATCATTTTTTTTATACGCTTATAAGCAATGAAGAGTTATAAATCAACAAATTTGCATAGTCCAAACAACCCCCCAGAGCAAGCAACTACACGCACAAGGGGCGTCAAACAAACAAACAAAGATTAAATACTAAGGACCTGACGATAAGAGACGCCATTAAACGCCAAATCACTGCCCCGAACAAGCAAATAAAAGGAATGAACATAAACACCAGTCGAATCACTCAACGCCTAAAATAACTTCAAAAACTAGAATCTTTCAAGGTGATTTTCTTGAATATACGAAGATAATGGAAGAGGATCTAAGAAATGGGGAATTTTATGTCAGAGTAAGATCTCGTCTAATTCAATTACGGAGTCATTCTGATTCTAAATTTCTGGGTTTAAGAGAGCGTAGGAGAATTAGGTCACAAAAAAAAAGAAAAAAAAAAACGTGGGTAAAAGTACACGTGGGGAAAAATAAGATTAAAAAAAGAAAAAAAAAAAACGTGGGGAAAAGTACACGTGGGAAAAATAAGATTAAAAAAAGAAAAAAAAAAGTTACTCGACCATAAAACAAGAAAATATTTTGAAAGATATTAATCATATATATAAAATGCATACACTAATAAGCACAAAGACTACGCCTAATTGGCACAGCAGTTCACAAAAAAACACCAACATAAATGTAACGTGATATGCAAATCAGCTAACTCAAGACGATATATCGAGATCAAATGAAACGCAGCCACATTATGAATAAATAAATAGATGTAAATCACAGCTTTACGAACCCAACTTGCGAAACAAAAAACAAAACCGATTCATTTCCTTTTTTTTTTTTTTTTTTTTTTGCTTCGAGATGACGATCTATTACCATTTACTTATCCTTTCTGTTGTTTAATATGTATGTATTCACGCATCACCATGTTTCCCTTCCAATATATGACCCTTAATATAAAACACTACCATAAGCATTTTTTTTTATGTATTTATTTATTATGACTTGATCTATTTACTTATATATTCATTATTATTCACATTTTTAATTAAGAGAATTAGAAATAACATCTAACGCCAAAGATGGTGACACAACACACATCGTGAAGGGAAGGCAGCAGCCATCTCGCCGGCAGAGTAGACCTCATTGAACAATGAACCGAAACCTAAACCAACATTTCGAGGGGAGGAAGGTTGCATAATGGAATTACGAAAAGTTGAAACCTGTGTCGGCCGATCCGTCAGTTAGTTGTTAGGGAGGGAGGGGTGGAGGGAGTCAGGCTGAGAGGGAGGGAAGGAAGGAGTCAGGCCGAAAGGGAGGGAGTCAGGCCGAGAGGGAGGGAGGAAGGGAGGGAGTCAGGCCGAGAGGGAGGGAGGGAGTCAGGCCGAGAGGGAGGGAGGGAGGGAGTCAGGCCAAGAGGGAGGGAGGGAGGCAGGCCGAGAGGGAGGGAGTCAGGCCGAGAGGGAGGGAGGGAGGGAGGGAGGGAGGGAGGGGAGTCAGGCCAAGAGGAGGGAGGGAGTCAGGCCGAGAGGGAGGGAGTCAGGCCGAGAGGGAGGGAGGGAGGGAGGGAGTCAGGCCGAGAGGGAGGGAGGGAGTCAGGCCGAGAGGGAGGGAGGGAGGGAGTCAGGCCAAGAGGGAGGGAGGGAGTCAGGCCGAGAGGGGAGGGAGGGAGTCAGGCCGAGAGGGAGGGAGGGAGGGAGGGAGTCAGGCCGAGAGGGAGGGAGGGAGTCAGGCCGAGAGGGAGGGAGTCAGGCCGAGAGGGAGGGAGGGAGGGAGGGAGTCAGGCCGAGAGGGAGGGAGGGAGGGAGGGAGTCAGGCCGAGAGGGAGGGAGTCAGGCCGAGAGGGAGGGAGGGAGTCAGGCCGAGAGGGAGGGAGTCAGGCCGAGAGGGAGGGAGGGAGGGAGTCAGGCCGAGAGGGAGGGAGGGAGGGAGTCAGGCCGAGAGGGAGGGAGGGAGGGAGTCAGGCCGAGAGGGAGGGAGGGACTATAGTGAGTGTTCTCGTGATCTCTCTCGCCTCTAGAAGAGCCATATGTTTCTCATCTTACAGTAACTCCATTGTCCCCCTAGACTCTAACAGGTCTACACCCGTGACAATGACGAAGTGACCTTAGAACACGCTAATTCAACCCTTATTTCCCGCAACAGTTCCCATGCTGGTATTCTGATGTCTCTGTGTATAATTATGTTTTGTTTATACTTAAAATGTTCGTTAGAAAATGCTTATTCTGAATCACAAATTATGATATCGCTTTCATAATCGATATTCAAATGTCCTTATGTTTCATGAATATTCAGCATTTCTGTCTCCTTATTACGAAGCTTTTTAGTCTTGTAAACAACCTAACTCTCTTCTCACACACAACTGTATATAAGGTACCCTTGTTCCTGCACCACGAAACTATCATGTGACCATATGTATCTGAATTTGTGTTCATTCAAATTATTAATGTTTTCCATTATGAAAAGTTTCAAAACGAAGTTTGTTCATAACAATTTCTGAGCAGTCAACACTGACCCCTCGCCCTCGCGGACATGGCAAGACGCCCCGCTCCTCCTGAGCGCCTCTGCCACGCCAGTCCTCTGTACTCTAGCTACCACACTCCCGTGCTAATCAAGTATCGAAGCTTCGACAACTTTAACTACAACACCCAAGTACCAGTGTCATCACAGAGGCACACGAACTAACCACAGCATTACATTTGTGGCAGACCAGTGGGATACACTCCCTGCCATTCATTTCATTGGTGACAGCGCACCGGGATAACGTCCCCATATTATTACACTGGCGGCAGCAAGTGGGATAATTTCCACACATCATTACATCTGGTAGCAGACAGTGGGATAAAACTCCCTGCTTCGTTACACTAGTGATAATCAAGTGGGATACACTTGGGATGGAGGGAGAGAGGGAGGGAAGTAGAGAGAGAGATTGAGAGAGAGAGAGAGAGAGAGAGAGAGAGAGAGAGAGAGAGAGAGAGAGAGAGAGAGAGAGAGAGAGAGAGAGAGAGAAAGAGAGAGAGAGAAAGAGCGAGCGAGCGAGCGAGAGAGAGAGAGAGAGAGAGAGAGAGAGAGAGAGAGAGAGAGAGAGAGAGAGAGAGAGAGAGAGAAGCAGAGAGAGAGAGAGAGACAGAAAAAAAGAGAGAAAGAAAGAGAAAGAGACAAAGACAAAGAAGAGAAAGAGAGAAAGAAAGAGAAAGAAATGAGAGAATGAGACAAAGAAACAGAGAAACAGAGACAGAGAAAGAAAGGAGAGACAAAGCATAAGAAAGAGAAGACAAAAATGACCTTCTGTGTCTTCCGCTCCTTCGACACGAGCTCCTTTCCTCGAATCACGCGGAGAGAAAGAGGACGAGATCAAGCCAGCCGGATGTCGCGAAATTAAACATCGGTTAATCAATAAATCCGATGATTGGGCTCCGATTGGCTGTCACATTACCTGGGGATATTACGATGGCTCTTTTCATTAATCCCTTCATATTTCTCGGATTAGGAGCCTCACTTACAGACAGACAG
>NC_061826.1:1342224-1364724 GCF_019202785.1 Penaeus chinensis | reverse complement strand
TGATGTACAGGGGGAGGCGAGAGTGAGGGAGAGAGAGAGTGAGAGATCGGGGAGAGGGAGGAGGGGAGAGCGAGACAATGAGGGGTTGGAGTGAGGCAAAGCGAGAGAACGAGGAGAGGGAAGGAGAGATAGCGAGAGAACGAGGAGAGAGAGGGAGAGAGAGCGAGAGAGAGAGAGCGAGAGAACGAGGAGAGGGAGGGAGAGAGAGCGAGAGAACGAGGAGAGGGAGGGAGAGAGAGCGAGAGAACGAGGAGAGGGAGGGAGAGAATGAGAGAGTGAGGAGAGGGAAGGAGAGAGAGCGAGAGAACGAGGAGAGGGAGGGAGAGTGCCCAGCGGAGATGAGGCCGCCTCTCATCCATGTAATTCCTCATTAGAGGAGCGTCAGCCCCTGACGTGTCTACACTCCCTCCCCGCGAAACCACACTGTATTATATCAATTCCCTCTCCCCCTCTTCCCCTCCCCCTCCTCTTCCTCTTCCCCTCCTCTTCCCCTTTAGCCCTCTTTCCCTCCCCCTCCTCTTCCCCTCCCCCTCCTCTTCCCCTCTCACCCTCTCCCCCCCTTCCCCCGACATCAACCGTTTTTTTCCATGTCACGGAGCACCTACCCGGAGCCAACTAGAACACCTTTACATCCTTCTCTGTCTTTATTTAACACGGTCCACCTCCACAGTAAGCAAAGACATAAAATCTCCTTCGTAGGCCTATAGAGGACGCGCCTAAAACACCAGTCGCTCTCACACCACGCGCTGGGGAAGCTGCCTGCATAGACGCGTACAATCTCTCTCTTCCTTTCCCGCCGCTTTCCGCTCTTGCTCTGTTTTGTTACTTGTTGATCCTTTCTCATTCCTCTATTTCTTTTTTTTCTTTTTTCGTTCCCTTTTTCCTGTTTTGTGATCGTTGTCCTTCATTCCACCTGACTAGAATGTGGTTTTATGATCTCGAGTTCAGGAATTCCTCTTGAGATACGTCATTCTAGAGGTGGTAGAAGTCCTGATCATCATGAGTGGGGTGTATCCGAATTTAGCCAAAGAAAAAAATAAATAAAAAGACCCTTTGGTAATATTGAATACTCACTCTCCAGTTAACCCTAGGCACCCCCCCCCCCCTTCCCCCATCTCTCCCCGCAAGTGATTCCGGTTTTCCTTCCTCGACTGAATCAGACACATCCTCCGCTTCTTCCTTTTGCTTCCGGATTAGGGGTCCTTTGACGCCCGACACCCCTCCTTTTTCACTGGTCGTGGATGTCGCTGGTCGGGGTTTGGGGGGCTGACGAAGCTTCGTTCCTTTTTCCTATTTTGTATTTATTTATTTATATTTTTTCATATATACATATATATATTTTTGTCTTTCTTTCTTTTTAGATTTTCGTCACATATCGCAGGTGATGCCATCCCCTTGCCAATCACAGCGAGCACTTAATATCGGTAACACCCCGCAACCATGTTAATGAAGCCTCAGTGACGTGATAGCTCGGGAGGATGTGGCCTGTTTGTTTGTGTGCCAACGCCATCTGTTGAAGTATTGTGCAACTGTTTCAAGGGATACTCATCTTTTCGCTAGCGAGACCGCGATTTTTATTTTTCCTACGGCGATTTCTGTAAAAGGTAACACGTAAAAAGATAAGAAACACCATCGATTCGCAGAGAAGGAAAGTCATTATCTTTAATACGTAAGGTCTTCCCCGTGGCACGCAGCAGCCTGCCGCAACCAGGACGCAAGCAAACCCAGAGCTCACAGTCACGTAGGGAAGCAACCCCCCACGAGAACCGATGATGTTTCAGAAAAGAACCAACATCAAGGTGCTTCTTCGCGGGCTTATGTAACCCTCGCCACTCCTCCTCAACTCGCTCTCTGTTTCACTCCTACTCGAGGTAATTTTACGTTTTTGTACATTTATGGAGCTTCGCGTCGACTGTCGGTCAATTCGTGTTATCCCTACACTAATTTCTGCTGTTGTGTTTGTGCTTTCTCAGGCAAAATTGACGGCTACTGTTTGTTTTACTTGAGATTTTATTTGTTTTACTGAAAAGGCTCATAATACTGCATGAACTATATTGCAAACTTTATCAAATAATTACCCAATATAGAATGGTGTTTATTAAAAGTATGAGTATGCCCTAATTCGATCAAATACTGAAATAGGAAAAATATCACAGACAGCTTAAGGACGCAGCCGGACAATTAAGAAAAAAAAGGAACTATAATTCATACCTTATGCTAAACAAATCCTAAAAACAAAAGAAAAAAAAAAACGAAACAAAACATAATGAAATTAAATGTAGAAAAAAGGAGCACAACGCCAGAAAAGAAAACAAAAGTAGTTCCTCAGCACTAAAAAAAACAAAAACGAAACGCAACGAAAACAAAAACAACACAAAATAATAATACCACAAAAAAAGCGAAACGAAACAAAACCCAAGAAAAATGAAAAAGAGAAAAAAAGTATTTCCTCAGAAAAAAAAGAAAAGAAAAAAAAGAAAAAAAAAACGAAAGGCAACTAAAATATAAATGAAAAATAAAAGAAAAACATTATTTCCTCCGCACAATCAACAACAACAAAGTAAACAAGAAAAAAAAAAAAAAATACACCCGTGGCTTCAGCTCACGTAGACTCGGAGCAGACGGGTCGTCAGTCAGCGCCTCCCGTCAAGCCGCACTGTTCCGTGTGCAAATAAATGCCGACACTAAATTACCCATTCAGGGCCAAGCCGACACTGGGGGGGGGGGGGGGGGGGGGGGGGAAGAGGAAAGATCGAGGGGAAGGGAAGGAAGAAGGAGGTGATAATGAGAAAGAGTGAAGGGCGAGAGGAAAGGGAGAGGGAGAAGGGAAGGGAGAGGAGAGAGAGAAGGAAGAGGAAAGATCGAGGGGAAGGGAAGGAAGAAGGAGGTGATAATGAGAAAGAGTGAAGGGCGAGAGGAAAGGGAGAGGGAGAAGGGAAGGGAGAGGAGAAGAAGGAGGGAAGCAGGAAAGAGGGGAACAGAAGGGAAGAGGGAAAAGCAAGGGGTAGAGTAAGAAAAGAGATGAGGGAGGGGGGAGGGAAAGGGGAAGAGGAGGAGACGGAGAGGAGAATGGGATGGGTGAGGAAAGGGGGAGCGAGAGGAGAGAGGTGAGGGAAGGGGAAGAGGAGGAGGGAGGGAGTGAGGCAAGGGAGTGAATGGAGCCTCAGATCCACCGGGCTTCCACAACAAACACTTGGTAGCTTCCCACTCACACCTCCCTTGCGCCCTTCAGCTGGTTTGCAAGGGTGCGTGGACTCTGCTTGACCCTGTTAATAACCCGCGCCAAAGGTCTTACCATCCTCTTTTTTTTTAATTTTTGGGTTAAGTTCCTCTTCTTTTCTTTTCTTTCTCCATTCATTCTGGTCATCTATCTTACATAAGCGGTTTTGACGCGGTTTTCTTTCTCTCTCTCTCTTTCTTTTTTTTCTTTTTTTTTTTCCCTTTTTTATTTGTATTTGCATTGCACTCTTTAAAGCTGTCCGCCTCTTCAAGTTATATAAAAAAAAAAAAAAAACAGCAATTGCCTCGACAAGAATGGTCCCTTGATCTGTGAATTACACACTGGACACGCTTCGTTATGTCAAGGCCATAACGCATGTATGTATGCATGTATGTGTATCTCTATATGCTTTTCTCCCTAATTAACACACATTCGGACCTCTCGCGTGCGTAAATATGCGTGAGATGTATAGTCCTTACATTTGTAGATCTTCTGTGGAGTGGGACTCGTTCTGCGCACGAATTGCCACAGAAGCACCTCGGGTAAACAACCGAATGACAGCTTCACAGACACGGGAGGGTATGACAAGTGCTGCCCATCAGTCTAACATACTCGGGTACCATCGCCTCAATGCCAGTGACGTCACTGCTTGGTAACCTACGTGCCAGGACATCCCAGGGACTTGTTAACACGCCGCTCTGCTGCCATTGTGCTTTGGACAAGAAACAATTTAGGCGTTACAGGGCCTGAGAGCTACGGGGTGTGGCTACGTCCACGTGTGCCTCGTAGCAGAGTGCCATTACGAATACATTTGTTACGAATATATTGTTTCTTGTTTTTGTTCATGATCATAGACAGATGGTGAGTCTGTTAATATTGATTCAACATGTTTTGTCCGATTGATTTTGACTTATTCTAATTATTACTGAATCGCATAATCTTATCTGTTCCATGCGCTTGCTTGAACCAGCATCAGTCGACCCGAAAAGACTTGCAAACGCGTTCAGTTCAGTCTCTTCTAATCAATGGTACTCGTAAAACTTGTTATCTGCAGCGGTAATGAGCCCCAGGAACGGGAGGAAACTGGCGATGCTATTTCCTGTCTGGCGAGTGTTTTAAGAATCATGCAACTGCAGTCACGGCGCGAACGAAAAAGGAAAAAGGAATGGAAGAGGAAGCCGTTTTTGAGGCGGCGAGCTGGAGGCTCGCGGACCAGCTGGACGCGGCGGCCCTCGAGCCTGTTACGAAGACTTGGAAGATTTGGTCGATTGCCTCGCCCGCGGGGGGGGGGGGGGGGGGAAGAAGAGAGAGAGGTGCTGAAAGGGGATGAGGCGTTGAGCTTGACAGGGTAATGAACCGGAAGGTGATCAGAACATGACGCAGCAAAGACATGAGAAAGAGGAAGAAGAGGGGAGGGAGATGATAGAGTGGGGGGGGGGGGGGGGGGGGGGGGGGGGGGGTAATAGTATGCTGAAGCGTTAAGGGGAAATCGGGATGCTGAAATGCACGCAAAAATCTATATCAGCCAGCCTAAAAGTCTAACAGAGTCATCAAAATGTCAGGGGTGACAGAGTGCCGCCAGGGAAAAGGGTGCCGACGATGAGGACTGACATGTAGGAGGAGGAGGAGTAGGAGATGAAGGGGAAGGATAAGGGGAGGGGAGGAGGGAGAGGAGGAGGAGGAGGAGGAGGAGGAGGAGAAGAAGGGGAAGAGGAGGAGGGAGAGGAGGAGGAGGAGGAGGAGGAGGAGGAGAAGAAGGGGAAGAGGAGGAGGGAGAGGAGAAGGAGAAGTTCGAGAAGAGGTCCTCCAGGAAATGAAGTTCGTCCTCAAGCCACACACGCGAACAGAAGGAGGATTCCTGTCCCGATGTCGTTTCCAAGTACTCGCTAAGGCCAAGTACCCCGCTTCACTTCCTCGTGTTTGCTCTTACAGGCCGGCCCCTTTGGCAGGATACGAACTGTATATATGATCAATAAGAAAGTAAAATAAAACACTGGAGTCTTCTGGAGGCTTCTAGAAAACACATCTGAGCCTTCGATCCTAACTCCTTCGCCGGGCATTAATCATTAAATTGATTATTGGTCATTAAATTGAGTATCAACCTTTAAATTGATCCCGGGTGCCTTCGCTTCCCAACGGCAGAACATTTTTCTTTTCATTTTCAAGTCCGTCGCGAATAGGAAGCAATTCAATCGATAAGATCTTCCAATTTCCCTTTTTTCTCTCTCTCTCTTTTATCGGCCTTTGTCCTTTTATCACGCCATCTTTTTATTCACACGGAAAGGGACTGGGGAAGGGGAGACGAAGTAAAGTCAGAGGCAAGTTGGATTTGTTTATTTTTCTTACATTAAACGGCTCCTCTAGAGGCCCTCATTGGTAAAAATAACCACAGCGAAAATTTGTTAAACTAATCAATGCACTTTTCGTTTTTTTTTTTTTTTTTTTTTTTTGTAGAGTGAGACAGACAGACAGAGAGAGAGAGAGAGAGAGAGAGAGAGAGAGAGAGAGAGAGAGAGAGAGAGAGAGAGAGAGAGAGAGAGAGTACAAGGCCATGTCAGACCATCTCCTAGCCTGCCTCTCGTGACTCACTTAGAGCTCAGCTCTCTCGTGATCACGGGAGCAGAAGTCAGGCAGCATCTAAAGGAGGAGGATGTCCAGAAGGCCATAGGACCCGATAAAATCCGTCCTCACACACTTCACAGGTGTGCTAGGCAGCTGGCTGCTCCAATTGCCTCGCTTTTCCAAACATGCCTGAGGTAAATGGCCTAATATTTGGAAGAAAGCAAACATTACAGCAGTACACAAAAAGAGGAGCAAATCGGATCATAGTAACTACCGCTCAATTTCACTCCTTTCCTCCTTAGGCAAAATATTTTTAAAAATCCTAGCAAGCAAACTGACTGATCATTTTGATAAAAAAAACATCTACTTAGTACAAGACAATTTGACTCACAGATATCAGCTTCAGACCTACTTCTGCGCCTAGCTACAATATGGCACCAAGCTCTTGATATTCGCAAGGACACCTTCGTTAAGGCACTCGATATAGAGGAGCTTTTGACAGAGTATGGCACAAGGGCATTGATTGCATCGAAGTCGAAGAGACTTGGAATTGACGGCAATCTACTAATGCTACTGAGGACTACCTCCAAGGAAGAATAATCCGACCACGTCTGCGGAACGTTTACTTTAATGATATCCTGCAGCTTATGCTTACACTGACGGATGAACGCTCACATTCACCTGCGATACCCAAAACCGCGCAGACGCAGTTAGACACATAAATGATACACTTTACGTAATTTCTTGGGGTAAAAAGTGGCAGGTCACTCTGGCACCAGATAAAACCCAGGCAATGATTATATCTAGACGTCAGACACCGGATACCGTTCTCGCATCCACCATAGAGCTAAATAACAAAACCATCAGCATTAATTCAAGGATATCAACATTCTTGGCGTGCAGATTGATAACCACCTAACCTTCACCAGTCACATCAAAGAGTTAACAAAGAACGCAGCAAGAAAGTTGCCCTGTATAAGACGCATCACTCCTCTGCTAGACAGCATGGGATGCGCAGTCCTTTACAACTCCCAAGTCCGCTCTTTGATGGAGTATTCGCCACTCGCCTGGCTGTCCTGCCCACCAACTATCTCGCCCTCCTAGACACCGTGCAGAACAGAGCCCAGCGGCTAGTGGTACGGAAGACGCCCGTAAATGAACCGCAAACACATTTTCATACATCGGAAAAATGTGGCAGGCCTTTGCGTCTTCTACAAGATACATAAACAATATAGTTTCCCGTTGACATCGCTGCGACTTCCACCAGCAGACGCACCTACGCATGAGACAAGAAGCGCCAGTAATCGAGTCCAGGAAGGCCAGGTTCCCTTCGCGATAACAGAGATCTGTCTGCGCTCCCTCCTGACTAGATTTTCTAGAATATTTTCGCCCAGCAAACTAACCTGTTTTATCTAGACACATCACAGCTGTTCAAGATAGACAGACAGAGAGAGAGAGAGAGAGAGAAGAGAGAGAGAGAGAGAGAGAGAGAGAGAGAGAGAAGAGAGAGAGAAGAGAGAGAGATAGAGAGAGAGAGAAAGAGAGAGAGAGAGAAGAGAGAGAGAGAAGAGAGAGAGAGAGAGAGAGAGAGAAAGAGAAGAGAGAGAAAGAGAGAGAGAGAGATAGAGAGAGAAGAGAAGAGAGAGAGAGAGAAGAGAGAGAGAGAAGAGAGAGAGAAAGCTAGAAGGAGTAAAAAGAAAAGGTAAATAGAAAAACAAGGAGAAGAGGAGAAAAGATGAGAGGAGCAGCAGCGAAGAGAGAGATAAAAGAAAAGAGTTATTACTAACGCTCCTCTCGCCCTAAACCTCTTCTCCTCGTTCGCGCGCCTCGCCGTAGACGCGTGCAGGACGCGGATGGAGATAGAGGGAGAGCGAGGTCGCGAGAGAGGCAGCAGTAGTGTAGCAGGGAGAGCCATGCCCGAGAGAGATGACCGGAGCGGTGCGACGTGTTGCGCTCGCTGTCGCCGTCGCGCGTCGGCAGCGACTCGGCGCTGTGGAAGCGACCTTGCGGCCCGCTCCTGCGCGCTGCGCCGCTGGCGCGCTTCGTCACCTGTCGTATGCGCCCTCTCGCTCGGCGGAAAGTAGCGCGAAGCGCTGACCCCCCCCTCTGTCCTCCACGCGGACCACGATAGCCCTTTCTCCTCACGAGCTCAAGAGGCTTGTTCTCTTCATATCCTGAGACCAGAGGCCTATTGTTCCCACCCCCTTATGTTTGATTTCCCACCTGCTAGTCAGGATAATAATCTCCGCCTCACCCTTTAGCCCGCTCCGATCCCACCACCCCCCCCCCCCCCGAGCCGCCCCCCTTTGCCCTCTCCGTTCCACCTTGCCTGGCTTCTCTACCATCCCACTACATCCGCTACAACCTATTCCCATCATTTCTCATTAACACTATCCCTTTCCTCGTTCTTTCTTCCGCCGTGTCCGTTCATTTCCATCCGTACCGTTTTTCTCACTTCTTTCCCTTTCTCTAACCCTATTCACTCGTTACCTTTTTCCCCTCCACCCCTACCCGCCACCTCGCCCCCTTCCCCTCCTCGGATCCTATTACCACTGCCCCTTTCTCTTCCTCAAAAAACTTTCGAACATCTTCTTTCTTTTCTTCACCCAAGCCATATCCTTCCCCCATCGCTCTCTTCCTCTCTCTCTCTTAGCCCCATTCTCCATCCCTCCCCTATCCCTTTCCTTCTTCCCACGCTTCCCTTGCCACTCCTCGCCCCCCCCCCCCTAATTCGAGCTTCAAACCCTATCTCTTTCAGTCCCTTCTTAAACTTTCTTTTTCCCTTACCTTTCTCCATTCCCTTAGCCCCTTTTTCTCCGGCGTTTGCGCGCCTACCGAGCCCCCCGTCCTCTCCTTGAGCCCCTTACCCCCCCAACCCTTCTCTTACCCATATCCCACGGTCTTAAAATACTTCCCTCTCACCCTGCCCCTCCCCCCTCCTTGCTCCCCCTCCCCTTCAACCCCCCGCCCATGCCGCCCCTCCCCCTCCTTCCCCCTCACCCCGTTCTCAAACCTGCCCTCCTCCTCTCCCATGCCAGCCTCCCCCCCTCCTATGTCCCCGCCATCAACCCGATCTATACTACTCCCTCCGTTCTCCCCCCTTCCCCTCCCCCCAATCCTTCTCCCCCTCCCCGTTCTACCTCCCTCTCCCCTACCCCTCGCCCCCTCCTTCCCCCCTCCCCGTTTCTACCCTCCTCACACCCTGCCCCTCCCAACCCCCCTTGCCTTCACCCCGTCGAAAACACAACCTTCCCCCTCCCCGTTCTACCTCCCTCTCCCCACCCCTCCCCCCGTCTTCCCCCTCCCCGTTCTACCATAACCTCTATCCCCTGCCCCTCCCCCCCCCTCCTATCCCCCTCCCCTTTCTACTATTCTACCTCCCTCTCTTGATCCCCTGCCCCTCGCCCCCTCCTCTCCCCCATCCTTGCCCCCATCCCCGTTCTAAAATTCTACCAGCCCTCTCTCCCTGCCCCTCCCCCCCTCCTTCGGCCCCTCCCCGTATCTACTAACTACCTCCCTCTCACCCCTGCATCCCTCCCCCTGCGCCACTTCCTAAGATTTGCCCCCCCCCACTAATTCCCCGAACCCCCGCCCCCCCCCCATTACGACCCGAACCCCTCCTTCCCTCCGTCGCATATAAAAGAAGCCCCGTATCAACCTACCCTCTCAACTCACCCTGCCCCGCCCCCCCAATTAGCAATCCTTCCCCCTCCCGATCTACCTCACCTCAAAGAAAAGGAGGATAATCCCCTGGCACACTCCCTTCGTTCCCCTGCCCTTTATTGCCTCTCCCCGACCTCCCGCAATCCTTCCCCAACCCGTTCTAACCTCCATCTCCCGCTGGCCCCTCCCCCCTATTCCTTCCACCCCTCCCTGTTCTCCCTCCCCTCCTCCCTCTGAATGCCCTTACCCCGACCCAAAAGTCCACACGCCCTCGAAGAAAGACCGGCAATAAAATTCCTCTAAGAGAATATGTATTCCTTCTCTTTACCCCCTCATTCTTAATTCCCCTTCCCTTACCTCATTCTAGCTTCAACTATATCGAGTTCTCGCCTTGTTACCTCTCGCTCCTTACCCTTCAGCGGCAGTTCCTGCCCCACCATTTTACTCGTATTTGACTTCCTTGAGACCCTCATTGACCCGTGATCAACATCGTTTTGCAAATTCTATAAAACGACTTGTGACTTTTTTTTTTTTTGGTTGGGAGAGCTCACTTTCCTTGCAGATATATTTTCTTGTCCTCTTTTTTTTTTTTTTCTTTCTTTCTTCGTTATCATCATTTTCTTTTTCCTTGTCGTCGTTGATTTGGTTTCCTCCACTCTTTGTTTTTGTTTTCTTTCTTTCTTCTCTAGCTTCTCATCTCCTACTATCTATCGTCCTGTCTAACTCTTTATCTCTCCCTCTCCTCATCCCACTCCACCCCCCCCCCCCCCCCTCGTCTCCCCCCCTCATCTCCCCCCACCACCCCCTCCTCTCTCTCTCATCGTCGTCGCGCTTCATTACTAACTCTTATCTCATAACTCTCATCTTCCAAAGTTCTCTCGTCTTTCATCTCCCAATTTCTCTCCTCTCTCTCTCTCTTGAATTATCTCTCTCCTCTCTCTCGCTCATCATCAAATCAAGCTCTCTCATCTCTCACTCCTCTTCCCTCACGCTCTCAACTCTCGCTCTCTCTATCTCTCTCATCATCTCCGCCATCACTCACTCAAACACAATGATCACCAATTCCACATTCCATCTCAGCTCCTCTGAATCTCTTGATCTCGCATCTTTCTGTTTCCTCACTAAAGTCACTTTCCCCTTCTCTCACCACACTCTCTCTCCTTCCATCATCTCCTCTCTCTCGAATCCATGATTCATCTCCCTCATCTCACAAAGGAACAGATCACCTCTCCTCACTCTCTCCAACCGGGCAACCACGTCAGAATCCAGAAACTTCGTTCTCAGAAGATCCACTCTTTCAATATTCTCGAGCCGTCAAACCCCTCTCTCTTATTCCCACCTCACACTCTCTACGAAACTCGTCTCTCCTTCTCGTCGGTCTCCGTCCGTCCTCTCTCTCTCCCCTCCCACTCTCCTCCCTCTCTCCTCTCTCTCCCCCTCCCTTCCTCTTCCTCTCTCCTCCCTCCCCTCCTTCACTTCTCTCTCTCCCACTCTCTCCCATCTCGTCTCCTCCTCTCGCCGTCTCTATCTGCTCTCCTCCGCCACCTTCCCTTCCCTCCTCTCTCCCCCTCTTTCCTCTTACTCTTCTCCTCTCCTCTTCCTCCTCTTCCCTCTCTATCCTCACTCTCTGCCCCTTCGCTCTCCCCCCTCCTCTCTCCTCCTTCATCACCATATCTCCTTTCTCCACATCTACTCGTCCTCTTTTTCTCTTCCTCTCTTCTCCTCTCCTCCTCCTCATCCACTCCTCACCCTCGTCCCGTCTCTCTTCGTCAACATCATCATCATCTCTCTCTCCACTCTACTCAGATCTCTTCCCAAGCTCTAAAAATCAAAGACGCTCTCATCATCTCTTTCATGCGATGAATTTCACAAAAGTTCTCCGGTTGAACAATACAACCGTCAGTCCTTTTCCATTTTTCTTTTAGGTTTTCCTCTCTTCATATCATTAATTTAATTTCCTCGTATCCTTCTTTTCCTCTTTCTCCATTCTTCATTCTTTCCTCATTCCCCTCACCTTTTATCATGTCTTTCTTTCTTGCTTTTCGACCTCGTTTCTTTTCTCTTTCTTTTTGCAATGAAATTAATTTTTCCCAAGTTTTTTAATAACTGAAGTTTTTAGGGCCCAATCTTTTAGAATTAAGTAAATTACATGTTTCTTTCTCCTCTGCTTAAGAATCTTCTAAGACGGAGTGAAATGAAATAAATCAAAATATAATAAACTGGAGAGTTGAATAATATAAGATTAGAGAGAAAAGAAGAGAGAGAGAGGAGAGAGAGAGAGAGAGAGAGAGAGAGGAGAGAGAGAGAGTGAGAGAGAGAGAGAGACAGACAAAAACAGACCAGACAGACAGAGCAGACAGAAAACCAAGGAACAGACAGACATAACGTAACGGACATAGACAGACAGACAAAAGGGGAACAAAAAGGAAAGAAGACAAGACGACAGACCCCCAGAAAGGAGAAATAACTAAACCAAAAGAAAACCAAAAAAAGGTAACAATTATAACATTTTTTTTTTTTTCCTCCTTTTCTTTTTTTTTTTTCTCCTTTTTTTTTTTTTTTATTCCTTCTTTTTTTTTTTTCCCCTTTTACATTTGTTCTTTTCTTGTTTTTTCCCCTCCTCGGGAGGGGTCTGGTCCCCCCCAAAAGTTAAAAAGAATAAAGCGTCACGAAAGAAAGCCCCCTTTATATAAATGCCAGTCCGCATCTCACAGAGTAGAAAAATGCTAACAAAAGACGGCTAAACCATGCAAACGTCATAACAAAAAAAAACGCTTCCTGGCCTACTAACTCCTCCCCCTCCTCGCCCCCCCTCCAACGTAGCGTGCACCCTCCTCCTCCCCAAACCTCCGTCCTTCCCCCTTCTCCCCAAGAAATAGACTACCCCCTCCCTCCTTACCAAGTCCACTTGAGATACTTAAACCATCCTCCTTAAAGTCCTCAACGAATGAAAGTGCCTCCCTCCTCCCATCACTTACCTACCTAGGCCCTCCTCTCCCCCCCAGCATACAACCCCACTCCCCCCCGCGTGTCAAGGAAGAAACAAAAGGAAACATCCCAAACAAGACATAAGGAGGGAAAAAAAAAATCAAGCCCTACGAAAAAGCAAAGAACAAGACGGAAGGGAAAAAGCGGGAGACCCTCCCTTCCCTGCTATCCGTTGATGCAATAGGCATCAATGCAGCGAATGCAGCCTGAAAGAACGCCTCAATGGGAGTCCTTTTGGCTTGGCCATAAGATTTTATAATCCCAATTAAAAATTCCTTTTTCCTCCTCATCACAAAATCCTGTACAGTCCGCGCCAAATAGATGTACGGTAATATAATACGGGTCGTGATATCCTTTTGTGAGAAATGAAGCAGCAAGCACGGGGCGGAGAGGGGGAAAGCCGCAACCAAAGTATCGGAGGTTTCTTCCTTTTCTTTCTTTCTTTTTTCTTCTTCTTTCGGTAATAAGCGGAAAAGAAAAATAAGCAATAAGGAACGCAGATGCGAAATATGCAAACGCGGTGTGCATGTAAATAAAACGAAATGAAAACCCCGTAATAAGGAGGGGAGAGGAGCAGAGAGGAGGGAGAAGAGTGGGAAAGGAGGAGAAAGAGAGAGAGAGGAGAGAGAGAGAAGAAGAGAGAGAGAGAGAGAGAGGAGAGAGGAGAGGAGAGTAGTTAGAGCGAGATCTAGAAAGCTCTGAGAGAGAGAGGAGAGAGAAAGAGAAGAGAGAGAGAGAAGAGAGCAGCGCGCGCGCGAGAGAGCTAGAGCGCACAGATCGAGGGACGGGGAGCGCCGCTCACGCGCCGCTTGAGACTCTTGCGGGCGCGAAGCTCTGCGCCGCGCGCGCTGCGTCTCTCGCATAGCGCGAGCTAGCGTAGCCGACGCGCTGATCCTATCGCTAGCCTCTATTGCTCCCCTTGCGAGGGAGGGAGTTGAGAAGCGGCGCTAGCGGGGGTGCTCTTCCGCCACTCCTGGAGTGCGAGGACGCGGGGTCGGCGAAGGCGGGGCGTGGGGGCTGGTGGCTCGGCGCGTGCGGCTTCTTCTGCTCCTCGGGCTCATTGAGTTGCTTCACCGGGTCAGGGCAGAAAACGCATACCAGGCGAGATGCTAGGCCCAGGCCGCACGCCAGCATCGTCATTTCGACGTACACCCCTCTTTGACTATCTACCTTACTACCCCTTCTCCTGTTGTCTTTGCTTCTTTCTTTTCGACCTCTTCTCTCTCATGCTCTCCTGCTCTCGTACGTCTCTCTTGTCTTTCGCTCTGCTCTTCTCTCCTCCTTCTTTCGCTTCTCTCTCTTCTCTCGCTCCTCTCTCCTCCCCTCCAATCTTCGCCTCTTCCTGCTCGTCTACTCTTCTCTTCTCTCTCCCTTGCACTTATCGCGCTCTCTCTCTCTCTCTCGCTTTCAATCTCGCTCTCTCTTGCCGCTCTCCTTCCTTGCTCCTACTCTCTCACCCCTTCTCCTATCTCGCTTCTCTCTCTCTCTCTCTCCTCTTTGCTTCGCCTCGAATCTCCGCCTCTCACTTCCTACCCTCCCTGTGCTCCATCCGGTTTTTTGTTCCTTTGGGTGTTTTTTTTTTTGTTTGTGGGTCTGGTGGCTCAATTTAGCTCTTTCGCGCGCTCTTCGTCTCTCTCGGCTCTCTCCTCTTCTTTCCTCTCTGCGTTCTCTTCTCTCTCTTCCTCTCTTTCTCCTATCTTCGCTCTGAAGAGGGCGCCCGCCCTCTCGCGCTCGCGCTCTCCCCCCACACCCCCTCCCCCCTCCGCCCATACACATTACATTTATATAAAAAATCTCCCCTATCCCCTCACACCAAGGATCATCAATAAAACATGCAACGAATGCACGACGGTATGCCATACCAAAATGAATCCATAAAGATAAACAAAACAGTGTAACTGTTTCGGTCGTATAGTACGTAATCAGATTCCCTATTCAGAGAGTGGCTGAACCTTCCCTCATCACATGTGCTTTTTTTTTTGGCTTTTTTTTAAATTTCTTTTTTTTTCATTTTCGCTTTCTTCTTTAATATTTTTCTTTTTTTATTTTTATTTTTTTTTTTCCTTTATTTTTTTTCCTGGCAAAAATAAAAAAAAAAAAAACATAAAGCAAACAGCAGCAAAACAAACAAAAAAACAACCCCCCCCTACAAAAGCAGACCAAAAGCCACAAAAAAAAAGGCATAAGAAAGCAGATGCAGCACAAAAAAACAAAGCGATTTTTCCGCCATATCACGAACATTAAGAATTATCATGTGATTGCTTTTTTTTTTCGCGTAGCCAAACGATGACCATCACTTCTCCAAAAATAAGACATCTCCATCCTCCCCTGTTAGAAGAATTCATATCTCCGTCCCCTGTAAATAGGCCCTTGTTATTACTCAATCAACACTCTCTATCTCCCCTGTAGCGCACCTCACTCAACTAAAGAACAAAAAATTACTCAAACCGAAATAATATTAATATAATAATATAATCCAAAAAAAAAAAAAAAGAACAAGAAGAAGCACAGACGATGAAGGAGAGCGAACAGAAGAAGCAGAAGGCGCTGCAGAGGTCAGAGATGTCCTCAAAGCGCAGCATTGTGACACACGAAAGATTCATCAACTTTTAACCCTTGATTGTCTATTGGAATTGATTTGGAGAATTTGGAAGGGGGAATTGGACAACATCTGGAAACGGGGGTATTGGACGACGCGATGGACGAGAAGTAATTGGACTGATTATATTGGTACGAACCCCCTAAGGAAAAACCACCAACGTCTTATAAGATTTCTTTAACGTAAGGTTCTGTTGCACAAAAACAAATCGTGCAGGAAATTAAAAAAAAAAAAAATCCGCGTCAAAAGAGAAAGAGCCTATCTGACAATAACAGTTTAGTAGAATCTTCTTCTTTTTCCCATCTTCTCTCGTCTTTCTTTGAGGCTACTACAATACACACATGATAAGATGACAGATGTCTCCTTTATAAAGACAAATAATAGTAGAGTTATTATAAACCTATTTTGATCACGCTCTGGTTCTTATATCTTCCCTCAGACAAACGTTAATTAAATAAAGCTATTGTTCTTCTAGTGTTTACATTCATCAAAGCAACCTCTCTGCCTGTACTCTTGGTCTGTACGACAAAACAAACATTTTTTTATTTTATTAAAATTTAAAAAAACAATGTTAAATGCCATATAATTTATCAATGTGTGAGATAGTGATGATGGCCAATGGAATGACAAAAGAATCCTCTCCTTCTCTTTTTCCCTTTTCTGGTCTTCTCAAAGAATATCCCTGATCGAACTAGAACGGTCACTCACGTGAAAAAAAACATCTAATACAAACCAGAAAACGCAGAAGGTAATTATGCACACGTGTATTTCCAGAAGAAGACAAAAATCTTTAATGTAATCAAGGAGAGGGAGCACCTTATCACATTCCAGGAAGAAAGAACCATTCCGTCCAAGAAAATGTAATAAATGAACACTAGTGCCTGGAAAGCTTGGCCGATATATGTATAAATGTCACCCGTGGAAAAAGAAAAAAAAGAAAGAAACAAAAATATTAACAACCTCTACTTTTGAATACAGACACCACACCACAAATATATATATAATATATAATATATAATAATAATAATATAATATACAACAAACACAAACGCACACATTGCACACACACACGACCACACACCTCAAAAAAAGCACAAAAAATAAAATATTAAAGAACAAAGACACACAAGAAATAGGCCAAGACAACAAGAAAACAACAAACGAGACATACAGAAAGAAAACAAACGAACAAACATCACCAACAACACACGCAAACAACAAGAAAAGCTACTCACATAACCTCAAAAATAACGACAACACACATATAAATAACTATAATATATATATATAATATTATATAGATAAAATATATATATATAAATATATATTTTTTAATAAATTTTAGATATTAATGCAAATAATATAGATATGGCATAGGTGTAAAATAATAATAATAAAATATATATTTATATATATATAATATATATATATATATGTGTGTGTGTGTGTGGCATAGGTGGGGTGTGTGTGTGTAACATTTGATAATAATTCCAATAAATATGTATATGTATAATAAAACAACAAACAATAACAGTGAGGATATATATCCCATGTATTTATAATTTGTATGTGTTTGTGTTTTTGTGTGTGTGTGTGTGTGTGTGGTGTGTGTGTGTGTGTGTGTGTGTGTGTGAGTTGTGTGTGTGTTGTGTTGGTGTGTGTGTGTGTGTGGTGCAATGCCGTATATTAGAAGGCTGCTTCCGGCCTCTGACCTGTTCCCTGCCATGTTATCTCTTTCTTCGTCTGCTCAACGCCAAACGGCTTATAGCATTACCCCGGCATCCCGGCATTAATAGCATCTCGCATTTAAGCATCCGTAATTAGCACTCAATCCAGCATACACCCGACTAATAGCATATCCCGTCCGCTCACATCCCGGCTTATTAGCATCTTATACCATCCTAGCATTTTTTATACATTCTCCTAGCATCCCGCATAACTAGCAAAGCCCCATAATTATTAGCATCAACACATTTCCAGCATTATATCCATAACTACATACTCTCCATCCCTCTCTAAATATCTATAGATATTAGCATCCTATAGCATACATCTAATCATAATAGCCATTAATAACATATCTATAAGCATCAATACTCAAATCCATCCATTATAGCATCATTTATTAAGCAATCTCCCGTCACCCGACATATCACTTCTCGTTTCTTCCCCACAATCTCCCGTCCGGCTTAATTTTTAATTATATAGCATCCATATATATCATCTAATATCAAAATATACATCCACAAGCATCCTAGCACATCCTCCCATCAGTATCTTTCCCATACCAGCATTCTCTCTACCTTCAACACATCAATCCATTCAGCAATCAGCCTCCGCCAAAGCTCGCCCGAAATACAATAATAGCATACATACTATCCTATCCAAGCATACCTAACTTCAGCATACCTCCTTCATCCTATATTACATTTCATTAAAATCACTTCATAGCATCTCCCTGACATATACATTAGCATCATATCCATCATATCCTCAATTATTAGCATACATCCAGCCACTTGACCTAATATATATAAGCAACTACATCCCCGAAATCATCCCCACCTCCCGTCTCCCACAACTCTCCTTATATGCTTAAAGCCATGAGCATTCCCATCATTCCCGAGGCTTCTCGACTCTGACCGAAAACTCTACATATTCATCTATTCCTAACACATATAAACTAACGATAACACGAACATCACACAATAAGATATACAAAGGGGAAAATAAACGACAGCAACATGTTAATTAACACTACAGGATATAAAAAAGTAAAAGTGAATATCATGGCTTCTCTATTCTGAAACTTGATGACAATAAATCTGCATCCGAACTTACCTTAGCGAGAAGTGTGCGAGGGTCAGACGCCACCGACGGCACAGGTGACCTTGTTACGTCAGCAGCGCGAATCCATGACGAAGGAGGTCAAAGGTCGCTCGAGGAGGAGGAGGAGGAGGAAAAGATCAGGTCGAATTCTTTTCTCCTTTTTTTTATTGTTTTTTCTTTTTCTTTTTCTTTTCTATCTCAAGCAGGATTCAGGACAAACAAATACCTTCTGTATATATCACTTGGTATTTTCTGCATTCAATTTTATTTTCCGGAACTTTTTTCTTTTCCTTTCTTTCTTTTTCTCTCTTTCTTATCTCGAGGAAATTTAAAATACACCGAAAAAAAAATATGGACCGAATCACTTTATATTTTTTTTTTTTTTTTTTTTTTTTTTTTTTTTTACCCTTTTTTAATGCTCTTTTAAAGATACTCCCCAAAGGTTCCCCCTCGTAACCGAAATTTTAATTTTTTCCCACAGTTCACCAAAGACTGAACGCTCAGCCGCCTACCTGAAAAATAATCATGATATATTATATCAAATACATGGAAAAATCAATTTTAAAGGTTTGACCGGGAAAAGGGGGGAAAGGGAAAAAAAGGGGAAATTAAAGAGGGGAAAAGGAGAAAAGGGGGGGAAAGAGGGGGGGGGGGGAAGAGGGGGGGGGGGGTTGGGGGGAAAAGAGAGAGAAACAAGACAAAAAAAGGACAAGAACTGAAACCCAGCTTTTAGGGAGATGGGCCCAAAAATAACAAAAACCAAAAATAAAAAAAAACAATTTGGCGTTTCCCTCCCTTAAAATTTAAAAAAAAAGAAAGCCCCGGGGAACAAAAATTATTAAAAAAACCCATTTGAACTTTTTTAAAATTCGTCGCTTTCAAAAACACACACAAAAAAAAAAAAACACAACACACACACCACAAAAAAACACCCCAAAACACACACACACACACACACCCCAAAAAACACAACACCACACAAAACACACACACCCCTCAAAAAAAAAAAAAAAAACACTTAAAAGGGAAGTAAAAAAAAAAAAAAAAACAAAAAACCCTTTTTAGTTTCATGTTTCAATCCCCCTTTAAATCATTTAAAGAAATTTGGTTTTGGTAAGTTGCAAGGTCCCCCCCATTTTGTTTTCTTTTTAAAGTTGAAAGTTGTGCTAAAACTATATAAAAGGGAAAAAAAAAAAAAAAATCCCAATTTTTAAACGTAGCAAAGGGAAGCAAACCCGAGGAAAAACCCGCATTGTGCGCTGGGGATGCCCCAACAAATGAAGACAGACGGACAGCCCGACATTCGGGGAGGACCGAGGGGGAAAAAAGCCCCCGGGCTTTCCACAAAAAACGGGGAACGTGGATGTCCTAAACCCCTAAAAAGTGAAAAAAAACCCCCCTTGAAAGGCCGGGGGCCCCGAACTGAAAAAGAAAGGAAGAAAAAAAAAGGAGGCAGGGGAAAGTCTTGCGTTTTTTTTTACTTTTTTTTCTTTTTTTCTTTTTTTTTTGTGAATCGGGGGGAAAGATGAGAGAGAAAGAGAGGGAAAGAGAGAAAAGGGGGAGAGAGGAGAGAGGAGAAGGGGAGAGAGAAGGAGAAAAAAGAGGGGAGAGAGAAGAGAGAGGGGGGAGGGAAAAAGAGAGAGGGAGAAAAGAGAGAGGGGAAAGAGAGGGGGAAAAAGTGAGAGAGAAGAGAGAGGGGGGGGGGGAGGCGAAAGAGAGAGGAGAAAAGAGAGAGAGGAGAAGAGAGAGAGAAAAATAAAGAAAAAAAAAGGAAAGGAAAAAGAAGAGAAGAGGGGGGGGGGGGGGGGGGGGGGAGAGGGGGAAAAAGGGAAAGTGGGGGTTTTTGAGAAAGGGAAAGGGAGAGGAAAAGAGAGAGGAGATAAGAGAGAGGGGAAAAGGGGGGGGGATAGAGAGGAAGAGAAGAGAGAGAGAAAAGAGAGAGGGAAATACAAAGAGAGAGAGAGAGGGGGAAAAAGAGAAAGAAAAGAGAGAGAAGGGGGAAGGAGAAGAGGGGGAGGGGAGAGAGAGAGAGGAGAGAGAAAGAGGAAAAAAGACAGAAAAGAGAAAAGAGAAAAAGAGGAAAGAGGGGGAAAAAAAAAGAAAATAGAGAAAGAGGGAAAAAAAAAGAAAAGGAAAAAAGGAGAGAGGGGAGAGGGGAAAGGGGAGGAAAAATAAAAAATTTATTTCCCAAAAAAAAAATTTATATTTTAATTTAAATTTGGAGGAAAAGAGAGAGTTAGAGGGGAGAAGAAGAAAGACAAGGGGAAGGGAACAGAAGCGGGTTGCAGACGGGCCCAAAGGAAGAAAGGGGGAAAAAAAAAACTGCATGTGGAAAATTGAACCGAAGGGGGACTGAGTGGGTATGGGGAATCTCCCTTTTTCCCCTTCCCCTATAGCCCGGGGAAATGAGGGCCCGTCCCCTCCGCCGTCCTCCTCCCCTTTTTCCCCTAAACCCCCCCTTTGTTCCCTTTTTCCCCCTTTTACCCCCATCCTCCTGTACCCCCCCTTCCCTTTTTTCTACTTTTTTCTTCCCCCCTCCTCCACCACCACCATCTGTGCCTCTCCTTCCCTGCTTCTCCACTACCCCCCTCCTTCCTTCCTTCCCCCCCCCCCTTTCCCTATATTTTTTTTCCCCCCCCCCTCCTTCCCCCCTTTCCCTCGTAAACCCCTCCTATATTTTCCCCTCCCTCTCCGTTTCCCTCCCTGAAATCCCCTCGGCCGGATACAGGGGATTTTGCCCGCGGCAGACGGGACTGGCCGCCCCCGGGAAGATGGCCCATGCATTTGGTAAACGCAGGGGCTGTATCTAAAACCCACCCACAGGTCATGCGGCCCCGTAAGTTGCATAATATAGACCCTTTGGGGATATTTTGGGAGGGGTTTGAATAACGAGTACTGGAGTTGAAAAAGATCGTTGCGTCGTGTTATTTAAACGTTCCTTTGGGGGGCCCGAGGGTAAAAGCAAGATGAATTTCCTCCTTTTATTCTTTTTTCGTCTGTCTTCTTTTCTGCCTGTATTCGTTGTTTGCCCGCTGGGTTTTTTTTCCCGTCTTTCTGTTTTTTCCCGTCTGGGCGTCGTTTGCCTTCGGGTTTTTTTGTCGCTGGCTGTTTTTCTGTCTCTGTTTTTTTCCCGTCTGTCTGTTGTCTGGGCCGTCTGTCTTCTGTCCGTCTGTCGGGCCCGCTGGGTTTTTGGGCTGGGCTGTCTGTCTTTTGTCTGTTCCCGTTTTGTCTCCTTCCTTCAACCCAGATTTCACACACACCAAAAAAAGGGGAAAAAAAAAAAAAAGATAAAATAAAAAAAAAAAAAAAAAGTAAGCTTCCCCCTCCCATCCTACATTTGTCTGTCGCATTCTTCCAGATATCTGGGCCCGTTTCTGTTTTAAAGAGAGCCGGTTTGTTTTTCTTTTCCTTCATTTTCGCAAAGTTTGGCCCCTTCCTTAACGCCCAAAAAGGTTTGGGCATTCGCAATCGCGTGCCTTTGGAAAAGCACACTAGAAATAGCTTGGGACAAAAGGGGGGCCCGGGGAAAAAAACCACAAGCTTGTGAAAGAAAGAGAAGAGAAAGAGAGATGAATAAATAAAAGAAAAAAAAGGGGAAAAAAAAAAAAAACCCCCTTTAAAGCTGTTTTTTCCCCCTTTTCCTTTCCCAAACAAAACTCCACCTGCATGAAGACACACGCACTAAAAAAAAGGGATTTCAGGTTTCAAAAAACCCCGTGGCGATGCGGTTCGTCTTTTTACAAGCTGCTGTATATATTTTTTTCTTAATTTTCAGAGAGACTTTACTTATAGAATGGATTACAAAACATTAAATAAAAAAAAAAAAGGAATAAACAAAACGAATATTCATCAAGGTAATGAATAAGCAGTATAAAGAGTACTGTTAATTTCTTAAACATAGTGATGTAAGTGAAGTAAAAAAAATATAAAGGAAAAAAAAAATTTATAAAAAATACTACCCAAAATTTTATAATAGTAATGGTCATAATTTTTGAAAAAAATGGACTGGGCAAGGGGAGTAATAAATATTTTTCACAAATTTTGTAACTAAAGGCAAAAGATAATGAAAAAAGAATTTATGATAATGATAATTTAAAACAATAATAAGGGTAAAGATAATAAAAAATAAAAAATAATGATAAAAAAAGATTGGTATTGATAATATAATAATAAAAAAACAATGTGATGGGAAAAAATAATAATAAAATAAATTACTATTATTAAACATTATAATAATTATGGGTAACAACAAAATTTAAAAGTAAGGTGATAATGATACTAATAATATTATAATTAATAACAATAATAACAACACTTATGATAAAAGAATGATACCAATAATAATAGTGATAATGATAATGATAATGATGATAATGAACAGTGATAATTATTACTATTACTATTACCATTGTTATCATTATAATTATTACTATTATTATTATGATATTAATTACAATTATGATATTGATAATCATAATGATGATAATAGCACTTATACTAAAGATAATGATAACAAATAAAATAACAATAATCATAAAGATAATAATAACAATAATAACAATAAAAATAACAGTGAAAATGATATGATAATAATCATAACAATAATGATAATAGCATTAATAACAATAATAATATTAAC
>NC_061826.1:1334724-1337224 GCF_019202785.1 Penaeus chinensis | reverse complement strand
CTCTCCCTCCCTTCCCTCCCTACCCTTCCCCCCTTACCTTAATCACCTCCCCCAACCCCTTATCTTAGTCTCCTCCCTAATTCCCTCCCCCCATCCCCTTACCTTAATCCCCATCCCCCTCTCCCCTTTCCCCATCTCCTCCACCCCCACCATCCCTTCCCATCTCCCCCCCCCCCCCCCCCCCCAGCGGACGGTCCACGTTATACAAGACCTGGAAGGAGGCAAGCAGCGTGAAGGATAGAAGGATAGAGTCCCTGGGAAGTCTTCGTCTCCTGTATGAGGAGGTGCGCTCAGTAGGAGTTCCTTGGGGTTACACGAGACTCAAAAGGGAGGTTAAATGACTACCTCCTTAAGGGACGCGCAGAGAGGGCGAGAGGAGACTCTTTCCGTCTACTTAAATGACAAACAAATGACTAAATGGAGTAAAGATGGGGAAAGAAGAGGATTTTAGATTAGTGGAAAGTGTAAGATTGGAAGTAAAGATTAGGAAATTTAGTTGGTTGAGGAGATTAATAGAGGAGGAAGGGATTTTTTTTTTTAGTTATATGTTAGTCGTACAAATTCAATAAAAGTTTTGGCTAAATGACTCGATATATTTTTCTCTCCCTCCAGAATAGTACATCAGACAATTATACATTCGTAATTCCCCCATAATTACTAATAGCGTACATCATTTCAAAGAACGCAACAGAAAAAAAGGAAATCATTACTATTCCACTGCAAGAAAAAATACAACAGAAGCAAAAATCCAACTTCGAAAAAGAGCAAACACACAGTAAGGTGAAGCGAGTTTCCAACGTCCACAGAAAAGTTTGAAGCGATCTGTAATTCCAGAGACTAGGGAGGGATTCCATTTTGCCCCTTTTTGGAAAGATGCTTCAGAGCAAAATAGTAATAGTGATAGTGATAGTGATAATGATAATAATAATAATAATAATAATAACAATGATGATAAGGATGATGATAAGGATGATAATGGTGATGATGATAATGATGATGATGATGATGATGATGATGATGATAATGATGATGATGATGATAATGATATTGATAATACTAATGATATTAATGATAATGAGAATTATATTAATGATAATGATAGTAATAGCAAAACAACAAAAATAAAAATAATGATTATTATTATTATAATGATAATATCAATAATGATGAAAATAATAATCATAATAATTATAATAATCATAATAATCATGATAATAATAATAATAATAATAATAATAATAATAATAATAATAATAATAACAATAATAATAATAACAGCAACACATGGATAATAAAATCTAAAAAAGTGGACGCCCTCAAAATGTTCGCACCAGCACTCGACATGCGAACACAGATCCCAACAGGTATGTCACAGCGAGGAAGACAAATTGAGAAAGTGAAAAGGAAAAGACTTAACAAAATTGCTAACGACCTCAACAAAGTTCAGTGACGGTGCAGAAATGAACAAACTTGTGTTGGAAATGCTATTGTTTATTTAAACTTCGGTTAAGGATCACGTGACGATAAATCTGATACTGTTATTAGTGTTAAAGGACTTGATGTGTAAAGTTTGATGATGGCATGTGCAGCCCTGTGGTGGACTCCGGTCCTCGCTAGCTTCCTCATACGAATATATACATAGTATGCATGCACGTTGCATAAATAATGAATAATTTATTTCTCTCTTTCTCTTCTCTCTCTCTCTCTCTCTCTCTCTCTCTCCTCTCTCTCTCTCTCTCTCTCTCTCTCTCTCTCTCTCTCTCTCTCGCTCTATCTATCTATATATCTATTTATCTATCTCTCGCTCATTACCTCCCTCCCTCCCTTCCTCCTTCTCTCTCTCTCTCTATCTATCTCTCCCTTCCTCCTTCCCTCTATATATCTATCCATCCATCTCTCCCTCCACCCTCTCTCTCCCTCCCTCCTTCCCTCCCACCCCCTCTCCCATGCACACCCAATTCTCCTGAACATGAATTGCATTCTACCGTCCAATCAACCAAGTCGACGATTTCCAAGCGGTGAGGCGAAGTAGGCAGTGCTAAGGGGGGAAGGGAGGGGGAGGGGGGGTTGTTTTACCTTTAAAGGGGAAAAGGCGAGGTGTCATCAGAGTGAACATTGTAAACGTATTTTAAAATCTATTTTTTTTCTCGTTTTTTATATGCGTGGGAAGAGGGGAGGAAAGGATATTGTTTTTGGATGTATTTTTTTTTCTTAAATACCATGATATATATATATAGTGTGTCTCAGGTATTCACAAACTCATTCTTTTAACAGGCGAAATTTCTCCCTTTGAAGAAATTAATTTCCTTTGATAATACCAAGCAATGAAAGACGACAAGAAAGAGGGGGAAGGAAGAGTGGAAGGAACGGCCGAAGTTTCAAAAGTAATGCGTCGTTTGAGGGAAAGTTTGAAAGCCAACAGCCTAAGTGATAAAGAACAGAATTCCGGGATACATTACTGTTTGAAAGTGAAAGACGTAATTAGTTGAATTAATTTGAT
>NC_061826.1:1317224-1319724 GCF_019202785.1 Penaeus chinensis | reverse complement strand
TCATTATTATCATTATTATTATTATCATCATCATTATTATCAATATTATTATTATTATTATAAATATTTTTATTATTGCCATTATTACAATCATTATATAATAGTTATAATAATAATGATAATAATAATAATAATAATAATAATACAATTGATAATAATGATGATAATAATTATTATTATCATCATTATTATTATTATTAATATTATCAATTTCATTATTGTTATCGGTATTATTATTATTATCATTATAATTATTATTTTTATTATTATCATCATTATTATTGTTATCATTACTTCTATGATCAATATTATTCTTACTATTAATATGATCATTATTACTATTATTATTACCAGTATCATTATCATCGGATCATAATTATTGTTATCATTATCATTATCAAAATGATTATCATTAAAATTAATGTTATTATTACTATTATTCTTTATATTATTGTTATTACTATTACTGTGATTATCATTAATATTATTATTATCATAATCATCATCACTGTTATCATTATTATTATTATTATCATTGTCATTATTATTACTTCTATTATTATTATTATCAGTATTATTATTTTCCTTATTATCATCATTGTTACTATCGTTATTATCATTGTCACCATAATTATTATTATCATTATTATTATTATTATTGTTCTTATTATTATCATTGTTATTATTGTTATTATTACTTTCTTCATTATTAGTTTTACTTTTTTTTTTATTACTATCATTATATTTATTTTGATTCTAACTTACACAATAAATGCTGTTGCTGTTGATTTTGTGCAATATTGAATATACTAATGAGCAGAAGTAATATTGATGGTAAGAGTAATAGCAATGAATAAAGCAATAAGAATATTGTCAATGAATATAATAATAATGATAAAAACGATAATGATAATGATGGTGATGGTGATTACAATAATGCTATAATAATTGGAATAACTATAGTAATAATAAAAGTAAAAAGATAATAATAAATATGATAATAATAAAAGAAATAATAGGAATAAGGATAATTATAATAATGATGATGATGATAATGATAAATAATAGTAGTAATAACGATAATTATAATAATAATAATAATAATAATAATAATAATAATTATTATTATTATTATTATTATTATTATTAATATCATTACTATTAATTTAATCTTTATTATAGTTATTACCATTATCCCTCGAATTATTATTACTATCATTTTATCATCATGATCAATATTGGTATTATCATAATTAATATTATCATTATCAGTCTCATTAATTTATTTATTAATATTATCATTATCAGTCTCATTAATCAATTTATTAATATTATCATTATCAGTCTCATTATCATATTCATTACTATTATCATTATTTTAATTCCAGATAGTATTACCTGTTTCATTTTTCTGTCTTTCTCCCTATCTATTTATCCATGCATCCGTTTTCTGTCTGTCTGTTTATCTTTGGATTTGTTTTATGCATTTGTGTGTGTATGTATCTGTGTTTTATATTTGTATGCACGTCTGTAATTATGGATGTGTGTATGAATGTGTGTGCATATGTATGTGTGTATGTATGATGTATGTATGTATGTGTGTGTGTGTGTGTGTGTGTGTGTGTGTGTGTGTGTGTGTGTGTGTGTGTGTGTGTATGTATGTATGCAGGTATGTATGTGCACATGTTTGTATGTATGTATGCATGGATGTATGCATTATGTATGCATGTATGTGTGTGTGTATGGATGCATGTATGTATGTGCGTACGTATTCATGTATGTATGTATGAATGTCCTTTTGTCTGTTTGTATAGGTATCTATTTAAATATGAAGTCATTTATCTATATTTTTTAGTCCATGCCTATTTTAACATACATAGCTATATCCGTATTTATATCTAGCTATATCTGTCTATGTATCTATCTCTATCTCTATCTATATATCAATATATATATGTATATATACATATATATATATGTGTGTGTGTGTGTGTGTGTGTGTGTGTGTGTGTGTGTGTGTGTGTGTGTGTGTGTGTGTGTGTGTGTGTGTGTGTATTATCTGTGTATTAATGAATTTTACCGAAAGTGTAAATTTCTTCGTTTTGTTTTCTTACCTCGTCTCACAGGACACGCGCTTTCATCTTTAACTTTGTCCCCGCGCTCTCTAATTACGTAAAGAGGAAAAGAAACGACATCCAACAAGACACAACGGAATGTTTCCTGGCTCGCTTTACTGGCTCACCAAACGTAGTGATGAGGGCTGCTTGGGTGTACGCCTTGTCTCCAAACCTTACGTCATAGTTCTTCGAGACCACGGAAGGCGTCCTTAGACCAAGCTATTCTGCCTACGTACAGAAGCTATCACTGCTAATTATATCACAATCAATACCCTCTCTTCTTTCATACGTCAATGAGTGACGTCATCAGCATACCACGACAGGCACCACCAAATACAACAGACATTCCACCACACAGCAAATGCACGTAATAATCAGCAGGT
>NC_061826.1:1297224-1312224 GCF_019202785.1 Penaeus chinensis | reverse complement strand
AAAAACACAAGTAAATGCATATACGAAAGAGTATGTAAGCTTCCAGAGTATAAGCTTCCAGAATAAGCAATAGACGACAGGGAAAAATAATCTAATTTCAAAATTAAGAGTGGAATCTATAATAACAAAAATACAATAGAAAAAGGAGAATCGAAACCTAAAAATAAGAGTGTCGGCTTCCAGAATAAGCAATAGACAGTAGGAGAAAAGAATTTAATCCCAAATTATAGTGGAATCCTCTAGAATTTCTAAAAAAAATTAAAAAAAGAGAATCAAAAAGGCCAAAATAAAAAGTAGGAGCTTTCAGAATAAACAGAATCAGTGACCAGAATAAGAGAAGAATCATTCAGAAAAAAAAAATATATATATGATCACAGTCCAAAGGAGGAGAATAAAAGAATAAAAGTAGACGATAGGAAAAGAGAATTTAATCCCAGATTAGAGAGAACAATCCTCCAGAATAACTAAAAACAACAAAAAGAGAGATTCAGAGACCAAAATAAACAGCAGAAGCCTGTAGAATAAACAAGAAAATTGTAAGAATAGAGAATTCAATCCCAAAATAAAGAGTCGAATCTTCTAGAACAACTTAAAAGACAATAACCAGGAAGCCTCAAAGGCCAAATTACAGAGCAGAAGCTTCCAGAATAAAGGTAAAATATCCGAGAACCAATAATCAACAGGTGAGGAGCAGAACGACAGACTGATCAACAGGTAAAGGCGGTGCAAGACGAGTGCCAACAGGTGTAAGAATGTATGAAAATATTTGCGCCTTTTTTCTTATTTCTCATTCCTCCTCTTCTTCTTTTTCTATCTCCTTGTGACGAAGATTTTAGTGTGCTTAAGTATTCTTTTTTTTTGGTGTGTAAAAGTAATTATTTTTTTTTAAATATATGATAATGATGAAGTTTTGATGAAGGTGATAGTAATATTGACTTCATTATATACAGATGATGTCCATGGTGGTAAAGGACAATAACACCGATAGCAATGGCAATAATAATGATGATATCGATAATAGCAATGATGATAATGATAGTAATAACAACAACACTTATAATGATGATAACAATAATTATGATGATAATGAGAACAGTAATAACGATGATAATGATGATGGTAATGATAACAATAATGATAGTGACAAATAATTACAATAACTTATCAGAGTAATAAAAAGGATGATAGTAAAAACAACTATAGCTGATAATGATAATTCCAATAATAATGATGATAATGATGATGATAATAATAACAATAATGATAACAAGAATAACAACAACAATAACAATAATGATAATAACAATAATAATGTTGATAATGATAATGATAACAATGGTAATATTAATGATAATGAGATGCATTGTAATAACAAATATAATTATAATAATGATATTGATGAAAATGATAATAATAATAATATAAATAATGATATTAATGATGATAATAATTATAAGGATGATAATCATAATAAAAATAATACTAATGATAATGGTAATGATAATGATGATAATAATAGTAATAAGGAGAATAATAATGATAATGCTAACAATAAGAAATATAATACTAATACTAATAACAAAATCATGCTGGATAATAACAACGAAAGTAGTAATAATGAAAATGAGGATAATGATAACGATAAAAATAATGACAGCAATGATAATAACAGTGATGAAGATAATGATAACAACAATGATAAGAATGATAATGATAAAGAAAGTAATGCTAACGATATCAATAACAAAAATCTGTATAACAGTAATAACTGTGATAATAATAATGATAGTAATAATAATAACAAGAGTGATAATAATATTAATAATAATAATATAAATATTAGTAATAGTATTGACAATGATGATAATAATAATGATAATAATAATAACATTAATGATAATGATAATAAGAAGAATAAGAACAACAGTAACAGTAATAGTAATAATGATAATAGTAATCATATTGATAATAATAATGATGATGATAATAATGATATTATTATCATTATTATTATTATTATTATTATTATTATTATTATTATTATTATTATTATTATTAATATTATTGTAATATTAATTGTTTTTTCAACCATTAAATAATGATTTTTTAACTATTGCAATGACGATGATGATAATGATGACGGTGATTACGATGATGATGATGCTGCTGATAATGATGACGATGATGACGACGATGATGATAATGATGAGGATGAGGATGAGGATGAGAATGATGATGATGATGATGACTTGATGTTGCTTTTTCGTATTGCTATGTTTGTTTCAATCTTAACAATCCATTAAAGGAAAAGAATTACGAAACTTTCTTCCTCAGGATGTCGAAACGGGTAATGATTTATATAATCACATCCCTGCATATCACAAGCTCTCTAAGGACTGCGCGCCGGGGTTACTTATAGTGAGTGAGTGAAGCATTGATTATGAAGCTCATCAATAATGCGGTCTGTGTAATAGCCCAAGCCAGGGAAAAATATGTAATTAATGCTTCTACGAAGATTAAAAAGAAGACCCCCGCCTATGGCAAGACCGTCACTCAGCGTTGCCAATGGGTGAACACGACTCAGAACTGGCGGTTTTCATACATTGGTAACGTTGAGTGGGAAATTTGGAAGTGAAAGGAAAAAATTACATGTTTAAAATTTGATATATTTCTCGATATAATGAGCTCTAACTAATATTTGCTCTAATATCTTCCAGTTTAGTAACGTGTTAGTTGAAAACAATGTCTAAAATAACAGGAATAAAGTATACTCCGGTATTCGGGATTTTGAACGGAACGAAAGACGATTGGTTGCTGATGATTTAATGTAGACTTGTTGTTTATGGGTATCATATGGATTTTTTTCTTCTTTAGCCCAAAGGTGTTATATGGAATGTCAAAAGCAAAAGTGGTCCTAGGTCCTTGATATTGCAAGTTGCCAAGAGTTAATCCTGAGGTTTGCCCAGAGCTCTTCATTTTCTTTGTCAAATATAGTGATGGGGTAATGGAAGTTTGATCAACAAAAAATAATTATTTCCATTGATTCTTCGTTTTATAAGCGATTACACCTTAGACGTTGCATTCCACTTAAAAGATTACATAACTGTTTATCGTTTCACATTCCCGTTTAACCTTTAACCACACACACACACACACACACACACACACACACACACACACACACACACACACACATATATATAAAGTATATTATTAAAGGGAAAATAACTGTTACAGTTATTTAAAAACAGCAAATAAATGGAATACAAATCTGCTCGTTAGGTACAGAACTCAAATGCATATAGAACATATAATAAGTAATCATCATCATCATCCCGGGGTTAACGCCGACGAGGGCGCATGGCCGCATCCACCCTTCGCTTCCAGCAACGGGGGTCCCTCGTGGCGAGTCTCCGGGCAGGTCCTCGGACCATCTCTAACTCGTAACAGGCCTCGTCGAGCTGCCCAAGCCATGACCTCCTAGGTCGTCCTACGGGCTCCTCCACCCAGGACTGTATTGCAGAGAGGAAACCTGATGGGCAGAGTCATCCACAGGGAAACGATCTAGGTGCCCTTATAGCCAATCCCAGATTATGCAAGTAACAGGTCCAATGACAGTCTCACGCTGTAGCCGTTGGTTGGACACATGGTACTGCCAACTATACCCCATAATTAGGTGAAGAGACTTGTTACAAAAGGTATCAAGACGAGACTCCAAGGCACTAGATAGCGTTCAGGTTTTGCTTCCATAGAGCAGAACTGGTAGTATCAAGGCCTTGAAGATACGTAGCTTGGTCCTTCTGCATGGATACCAAATGCTCTTGTTGATCGAGTTCATGGCTCCTACTGCCAGACCAATCCGTCTGCTAACTTCTTGGTCTGACAGCCCAGAGATATGGACTATGCTATCAAGGTATGCAAAGCTCTCTGTGAAAAGCATGGATTGATTGAACGGGTTCCCCTGAATCTAGGTCTTGGTCCAGGAGATCTCTAAACCTATGGGCACCCTCCTCCTCCCTCAGTCTGTCTAAGTGAAATACCCTAGAGTGGTCACTGGAGGGATGATGAATTTTGAAGTGGATCCGTAGGGTAGTCACTACCAGCCTATGGTCAGTGCCACAGAACTCAGCACTCAGGTAAACCCTGCAATTCTGAAGGATCCTCCAACGAGTGCTTGGCCACAGTACCTGTATCGCTATACCATGTCCAGTGATGGTGGTTGGAGCACTGATACCAGCAACCAGAAATCCTCATTCTTTGGGACCTAGCAAAGTCCCTGAGCAGGAAGCTGATCTCACTGCTGGAATCAGCTCCCGAGCCGGATACCTCATTGAAGATGCCCAAAGCAATGTGAATGTCTCCCCGGGGGCAATGTGAGTTTGACATAGAACATTTCTTGCACATCGAGTTTGCAAACATCGGTAGGAGCATACAGAGCCATAAGAGAATCTAAGCCAAAAGCATGCTTCAGTCTGAATGCTCATCAAACGGTGTTACCTCAGCTACAGAAGGTTGAAATCAGCTGGAGATGGCTATGGCTACTTCCTGGATGTGATGACCAGCGCCACGGTCCAACCAGTAGTAGGTGTACCCACCCATACTGATCGTGCCGCTGCCAGGTCTTCTCACCTCTGGGAGGGCAGCCACCTCAACTCCCAAGTGCTCCAACTCCCTCGATAGCAAGGACTAGATGTTCCAAGCGCCTATCCTGAGAGCTTGCCTGAGGTTAAGCCTTAGGTGGTCGCTCCGGATGGACGCCATCTCTGCCACCCCCGCCGATGCTGCCCCCAAATAAAGGGGGTTGGCAGGCTGTAGACCCCAATGTCTGCCTGTGGGGTTCCCTTGGGCTTTGCTCCACAGGCCTCATGCTCGTTTGGCGCCTGCCAGGGCGCAGGCGGGATGAGTAATTCTCCTTCCCATCCTGCGCCCCAACTTTTGCCCTCCCATTGGAACCCACACCCACCTTGCTTGCTGGGTGGGAGGGACAACACCCCTCCCCCCAGCACATCCATTTATTGTAGACGCTGCCGGTAAGTTATCTGGGGAAGGAGGGGTGGCAAGGCAAGCTCCCCAGAGCCGCCCATTAACTCCAGGGTAGCCAAGGGGCAAGAGTTGGTACAGAGCCAAGGCGTGTCCACACGCCGGTGGGCCATGGCTCCGTACCTCTGGGGCCTCCTGCTGCTCCGAGATTCCCCACAGTTTAGCTTGGGACTGCAAGGCGCCCAGTTTCCATGGGTGGCCACGAGGAGGCACTGCAGAAGTCTCGATGACGGAGAGGCTGTGAACTGGCAAAGGGAGGCTTATGCAGAGCTGCTCCCTTTTTCGCACTCGGCAGGGTGATGTCACTTGACATCACCCTGAGCATGAAACACCTATAATAAGTAAAATGAAAATAAATTCAGTTCATAATGTAAATAAAGGAACAAGAACAAATAGAAATGAATTATAAGTCCAATAAAAAATACATGGAGCTCAAACACATAAAATGCAAACCAAATCTAAGAGCTGAATCCTAAAAAGAAGGATAAGTAAGGAAAATAAATTAAAAACTTAATCCAAATATAAAGCGATATGAAGCAGAGACACACCAGTTAAAAATCTGAAGTAAGTCATTATGAGAACAACCGATATTTTTTTCAATTTCCTGTAGTGGAGAGGACCCTCGCGTGATACACGAGACGTGACTCGGCCTGTATCGAAATTCAAAGGTATTTCATTTCAATTTTCAGATCGCCGAGGATATCTTACCTCACTTTTATTGGGAAAATTATTCTCAATGTGCGTGACATATAGCATTATTTTTTTTTTATTACTCAAAATAGCGTATATAAGGTTTAATTATTCATTATTCTAATGCAGTCATGGACACGGTCATTTTAAATAAAACCTGACATACAACAAATACTGTAAGTGAATATGTGGCACCAATGCCATTCGATTGCCTACATTGTACATTTGCGTTCATCAGTATATATTATATATAGATATATGATAGGTATAGACATGTATATAATATATAATATATGAATATCTATATCTACATATATATATATATATATATATATATATATATATACATATATATGCATTAGTATAAGTATTAGTATGTACATATACATTCATAAATATATATATATATATATATATATATATATACATATATATACATATATATATACATACATACATATATATACATATATGTATATATATATATGAATATATATATGTATGTATATATGTATGTATATCAAAATTGTCATTACTATCATTATTATCATCATCATCATCATCATCATCATCATCATCATCATCATCATCATCATCATCATCATCATCATCATCATCATCATCATCATCATCATCATTATCATTATCATTACCACCAGTTTTTTCATTTGAGGAATGCGTTGGATGCTCCAGTTCCCTGCCTTCCTTTGCAGAGCGACGATGGAGCAGGTGGCGGTTTCGGTCCCACGGGCGCCTTACTCCAGCTGCGTGCTATGGAAGGGTGAGTTCGGTGAAGCATAATTTAATGCAGTTGCTTAGATTATCATCTGTGTGTATGATATTTAATGGCACAACTCTCTCTCGACTATTTTATGCATTTATTATATAACCTAGTTCGTTTCCTCAGTAGTTATATTTGGTAACTTTTAACTTTTTTCGTTGGTAAAGATTTTCTGCTTAGAATCATTGATGATGTTTCGGGAAACGATTCATGGGCTATATATTGTGATTTACTAATATTTACTGCTAACCTATCAAAAGTGATCTATTTTATCTAGAGTGATAAAAGTTCGATTAGCAATCCCTGTCAGTTCATTCACACTCACGCCCCATTTATACAAATTACTGTCATCAGCACTTTTCTTTTTTATTTAGCCCGAGGCACGATTTGGCAGTATCATTTACACTGCGATGAAATGCATTAAATGCCTTTGATAAATCCAGACATGCTATTCCTGTAAATTCGTTTTTTTTTTTTTTTTATCAGATATATTGCAAACATGACTGCAGCGTGAAATCTGTGCACTTCTGTTGACTTGCTTTTACAAAAGATAACGATTGGATATTACGATATATACAGGATATGAGAACGCGAGATGTTTCTGTTACCATTATGTTTCCATTAAAAGAAATATCTGTATATTTTTTTAATCTGGAATATAGTGCAGCCTCTCGTTGACATTGTCCCCCTTTAGTGCCCCCCCCCCCCCTCTCCCTGAAGAAACAGCGGGAGAAGCATAGATAGAATAATCATCCGTATTTATACATGTACACACACACACACACAAACGTTGAGATAGATAGATATATATATATATGTGTGATGAATATTTGTTTTGCATAAATCTTGCAAAGCTTACTTGTCCCTCCCTCGTGTTCTAATTGAATGTTGATATAGCATCATCCGAGGAAAACTAGTCAAGTTATGTTTGTCATTTCTTATGGATCACAATATTTTGCATGTTTTCCTTATAAAGTCTCGTTGTCACCTCGCCATTAAATGTTAAAGTTGATAACTTTCACGCATTCCCTACAGTGCAGTCATACATATTACCTGTGTGTATTTTTGTAAAGCAAATTCATGTGTCAGTTTTACACGTTTCGTTATAACTATCTATAAACTATCAAGCCAACTTGGTGCGTCAATCTCGCTGGTTTATATAAAAAAATAAAATAAAAAAAATAAGGTTAACATACGTCCGTTTATGAACTCTTTGTCTGCCTGAAAATTTGGGACCGGGCGAATTGTGGAAATGGGAAATGTTCGGGATTTCAGCTTTCATAATTTATCTAAAAATGTGGTGATTTATTAGGTATATTATATAACTGCTAAAAGGAGAGTTGGAGAGACAGATGGATGGATGGATAGACAGAGACAGACAGATAGATAGATATATGGGTAGATAGATAGATAGATAGATAAGAGAGAGAGAGAGAGAGAGAGAGAGAGAGAGAGAGAGAGAGAGAGAGAGAGGGAGAGAGAGAGAGAGAGAGAGAGAGAGAGAGAGAGAGAGAGAGAGAGTGAGAGAGAGAGAGAGAGAGAGAGAGAGAGAGAGAGAGAGAGAGAGAGAGAGAGAGAGAGAGAGATAGAGAGATTACATGATTGTACTTATCATCGGAGTGAAATTCCCTTTTTCTCTTTTTTTTCACCAAATCATACATCGTCCCAGATTTATGAAGAGCAATATACCACATAGTGACCCAATAACAAAACTTTCTAACTTCTACGCAAGAGCTAAGGCAGCATTGTCTATGAATACGTACTGAATTCTACGACACCATGTACCATAATCTAACTGGATTCCATTTACCATATCAAACCATTATTCTTCTCGATTCGTTGTAGCCATATTTTTTTTCTCCACCGAGGACATTTATTTCGCATGTGCGCACGACAGGGGAGGGGGAAATAGCATGCGTTTTGCACACCCTGAACAAATGGGCGAGTTGGTTATTCAATTAGTTTCAAAATGCCTCATGTCCCCTTTGATTATTCCACGATAGGGTGTAGGAGCGTATGCAGTACACTGACACAAGGGGATGTGTGGATTTTATATGGAGGGGCGGGGCGTGTCAATAAATTAATGATAAATAAAAACAAGCTATGTACTCTGAGTGAGGTAGATAGAATTAGTTCATTACATATTTTATTTTAGTTAATATAGTATATCTACTAGATGATTAAAAGTCTTGAGTAGGGTATATTTTAAACCAAATATACCCTTTGGTCTTAAAACACATTGATAATCAATAAGACTTAATAATACTAATCTTTTGATTCTTTAATTTTGCGGTGAACTTATCAATTTTAAATAAATGAATGTAAATGAAACTGCGATAATACCATCTATAATAAACATAAAACTAACGTGAAACAGGATTTGTCATATTAAGTTGAGAATATAAGAATACAGATGATAATGTATTGGAAAACAACGCAGTGCGTAAAATGAGTTTGAACTTTGCTGAAAGCTTCCATGACTGTCAGGATTACTTGATGTCATTCTGAAACAGTATTATTTTATTGCTATCATCCAGCAATTAGAGCAGATGTTCCCAAACTACAGTAAGGTATTGCAGTATGTAAGGCAATAATAACAAAGTAAGAGAAGATGATGCAGTAAGGTAATAATAGTACAGTAGTTTGGACAATACGCTAATGGGATAAGGTAATAATGATACAATAGAACGTACAGTTAATGTTAAGATATTGCAGTACGTAAACAGTAAGGAAATAATAATGCAGTAGACGAGACAATAAGGTAATATTAATACATTGATATTATACAGTAATATTGTCAAGGGTATTCACTCCAAACAGGAAGCTGTTTTATTTTCATCCATATAACTTTAGCGTTTTTTATCCATATTACCATAGGACTGTGTTATACAGAACTTATTAACTCCATTAATTTCACTGCTGCGAATTACTCAATATATACTCTACAGAAATACTAGTAAATAGTACAATGAATACGCTTTTGGTGATGCAAAGTCAAGAAGTCAAGCTTTGTTGTGAAAAGGGAAACGCATCATTATACCACAGTAGATAATTCATATTTTTAGGGATATTCTCATGATTACAGATATATAGAGGAAGACATTAAAATAATTACAGTAAAAAGTGGTGATAAATAAATGTCCTTTGTTTATTAAAGACTAGTCATCTTTTTTTTTTTTTTTTTCGTTTTATATTTCATATTGCAGATTCCTTTTTTATTATAATGCCGTTAAAGCTATTACTATTATAGTATAGTATAGTGATAATTATGATTATCATCCTAATTTGCTGCCATCCAAATTCATATCACAGTCGTCATTTGAAATGATTTATTTAACTTCTTTTTACATGAAGCCATCAACATCATAACGGCATATTTCATGCAAACTATTTTTTGAGCCGGATTGAAAAATGTGTATCTATACATATCAGACATGTATGTATGTATGCATCTATGTACCCCAGTTGATTTATTCATGTATTTATTTACTTTATTGTTTATCTTTCTCTCTGTCCGTCTGTCTATCTATCCATCTATTTATCTATAAATGTAACTGTTTGTTTGTCTGTCAAGTAAGTGTAGTCCACACACCACAAAACAGGGATGCTTTATAATAATCCTGGGCACATTATTATCCTCGTTTGTAGATATATGTCCCGATATATATATATATATATATATATATATATATATATTTGCCTAACGACATATTGATCGTGAATATGCCTTAAAATGAATGCAAGTATATTCTCTCTCTCTCTCTCTCTCTCTCTCTCTCTCTCTCTCTCTCTCTCTCTCTCTCTCTCTCTCTCTCTCTCTCTCTCACTCTTTCTCTCTCTCTCTCTCACTCTCTTTGTTTCTTTCTCTTTCTCTTATTTTCTATCCCATTCTATTTTTCTGTTTGTTTATATTATTTTTTCTGCAGCATTAATTCAGCATGTAAACATAAACAGGACGTTGGACGCTGAGAAGTAACCTCCCTTTTGCATACATTTCCGAGCAAAAGTTACACGCAGTTTTTTAAGTATTCATTTTCAAAAAACGCCTCATTTGAATTTTAATCTACTTATCCAGTTGGGTCCAGTGTAATACACTGTCACAAGGTTAGATTTTAAATATTGGATTGAGGAAAAAAGAAAAAAGAAAAAAAAATGCTGATAACAGAGTAACAGATAACAAATGATAATGTCCTTCGGTTATTTAGTAAACAAAATGTCTTTACTAAACAACTTAGAGATGAAATTATATGATTAATCATCACATCGATGGCATGAAAAATAGAAATAATACCGATCTCACTCATATTTAGATCCATTCATTAAGTTTTCTGTCTTACGTTTAACCAATAGCTGATCAAACGTATATAAACAAGGGTGTCCGAGACCAGAGGACCAGGGCACGTGACTCGTCTCATGAGAGTGTGAATACTGCAATACTGATAACGGACGAGACCCACGCAACGCTAATAAAACAAAGAATAAAAGAGAGGATTAGAATACTAGTGACAATTCTGATGAATATGTGACTTTGATTTTCAGACTACAGGATATCATTCTGAAATATCTGAACACAGCCTCAATCAGTCCACTTTGTTCGCTCACAGCAAAGCCGATTTAGTCAGCTGACTTTTGCCTTTTATAGCTCTGTTTTCTTTTTGTTTTTGTTTTTTGTTTACTCCTAAATGCATTTGTTGCGTGTGCTTTCCCATTACTGTCACGGATGTGTTTATTGTACGTATAGAAATATAAAACGTTTTAGGCAAATTCCTCGTCTGTTTCGGCGGTTTTAATCTGACTTTGTGGCTACAAAACGTAAATATTTTCCGGGCTTCTGTGTGTTTTGGAGTCCATTGCAGAAACAGCGCCGTTTCAGAAGGTAAGCTTCGGTTTGCCAAAACTGATGGAATTTGTGTTCAAACGAAGAGTGGTGTTTGCCTTTGTTTTGCGTCTTAAGATTTATCTATTTGGCATGGAGAGATGGTTTGTGTAATACAAAACGGAAGGGAACGACTCTGACAAAAAAAAGAGAATCCTTACATAAGTATTTAAGTAAAGGTATGGTGGAGAGTTTTTTTGTGTTTTTTTTCAAAACTGTATTCTAGATCGCAAACAGGTATTTGCGAAGTTAACGAAAAAACAACAACAATTCGACTCTAAATTAAAACGCAAAAATCCAAACATTAAAAAGAAAAAGGTTTGTTTTTTTTCGACACATACGTGGAACTGTGCTAAATACCTAAAAGTGGCGGGGAAGGGGAGCGTGGATGAGACACGGAAGGCCCAGAGGCAGGGAAGGGCAGCTACCCCTCGCAGCCAACGGCGGGAGCGTTGCCCTTTGCAAATGCCTCGAACTGCTCCCTCCTCCCCGGCCATTTCGCATTTCATATAAAGACTAAAGTATTTCTCGAGAAATGGTATTTGTTGATATTTACATCAGGTTATGATGACACTTGATCCCCGGGTCAGGAAATGTATCATATTACAATATTCTGAGCGAGCAAGTGAAAATGGATGCGTCCGGAGAAAGAGGCTGTTATCGTGATGTATTATCGACAGCGAAGCTAAACGCCTTCGTTTTATCTCGAAATATTTCACCTTCTGTGTTTGGAGGAATTTCCAGCTCTGTGACTCGGAAATCGTCCATAGTCGTGGAAATTCTCTACTTTGACTAAAAGGATATTAATAAGCGTGAATTTCGAAAGTAGAATTGTGCATTGTGTGAACAGTAAAGACAAATATATTATCATTTGGTTATTGCATACTTACCGTCACCCCACAAAAAAACACTAATTTAGTTGTGAAACATTCATATTTCATAAATCAAGAGATATGTATGAATAGCTAAATGTTTACTGAATAGTTTACTGAATAGCCTAACAGCTATGATGTGAAAACTTAACCTATGAACCTCTATCGCAACGTAACAGTGACGTCTGGCAGCAGCTTCCAATCTCTTCCCTGTAAGCTCGCCTCAAGGGAATAGCCTGCCCTGTTCGTCTTCAGAGGAGGATTACAAATGGGTATTAAAGCGTCTAATGTTTCTTTCCCTGATTGGTGGTAGTGGGAATCACAAACACACCCTCTCTTTCTCTCTCTCTCTCTCTCTCTCTCTCTCTCTCTCTCTCTCTCTCTCTCTCTCTCTCTCTCTCTCTCTCTCTCTCTCTCTCTCAGAAAGACAAAGACACTGACAGACAGACAGGGAGACAACAGTATACAATTTAGTCACAGAGGAACAGATGTATATGTGGACTAAGCTACTTTAATTTTCTAGATTTATTTCATGAAATGTCAAACTAAAAGTACGTATTAAATTTGTAACTCTCTAACTTAATATATGTGACATTACGTTAAGAAGACGTTAATTACACAGTTATGTTACTGAAATGCTTGGCATCAGGTTATATACAATAGCGAAAGACAGTGATGATGTTAATGAAAAGAAGGATCATTACCATAATTATTACTATTATGATTGTTTTTTGTTACTGTCATTGGCATGATTAAAGTCATGCAGATAAGGGTAATGATAGCAGGGATGATAATAATGATATTAACAGTGATAATAGTAGTAGCAGTAATGGTCAACGTTAAAATAATAATGCAATTGTAATGATACCAATGACAATAATGATAATAATAATAATTATGATGATGAGGAGGATAATGATGGAAATAATAATGGTGATGATGATGAGGATGAGGATGATAATGATGATAATAATAGTAATAATAATGATACTAATAACACTAATAGTAACAATGGTGATGATGAAGATAAGATGCTAGGTCACAAAGCAACCTGGGAAGCAGTGCATTCAGGTTGGACGTTGAGCCGTTTGCAGATGACATTTTCTTCAGATTCTTAAGCTCTTGTCTGCAATTAGGTATGGACTGCAGGAGGCGTGGTATTGGTAAGCTTGGAAGAAATGTCTGTGAATACTACCTAGGGAATGAAAGTAAAGAGTATGATATTTAATTGATGGGAGAGAGGGGCGTAGAGGGTGAAGAGACTGGAAGAGATGAATAGGCAGACGGACAAAGAGAGAGGGAGAGAGAAGGAGGGAGGGAGAGAGAGAGAAGTAGGGAGGGTTGGAGAGAGAGGAGGGAGAGAGATGGGGGGAGGGGGGAGGGAGGGAGGGAGGGAGGGAGGGAGAGAGAGAGAGAGAGAGAGAGAGAGAGAGAGAGAGAGAGAGAGAGAGAGAGAGAGAGAGAGGGAGAGATAGATAGATAGAGAGAGGGGGAGGGAGGGAGAGAGAGAGATAGATAGATAGATAGAGAGAGGGGGTAGAGAGGGAGAGATAGAGAGAGAGGGAGGGGGGGAATGGGGAGGGAGAGAGAGAGAAGAGATAGAAGATAGAGAGAGGAGGAGAGAGGGAGAAGAGAGAGAGAGAGAGGAGAGGGGGAGAGAGATGATAGAGAGAGGAGGGAGGGAGGGAGAGAGAGAGATAGTAGACAGATAGAGAGAGGGGGTAGAGAGGGAGAAATGAGAGAGAGAGGGAGGGGGGAATGGGGGAGGAGAGGAGAGAGAGAAAGAGAGATGAAGGAGGAGAGAGAGGAAGAAGAGAGAGAGAGAGAGAGAGAGAGAGAGAGAGAGAGAGGAGAGAGGTGAGAGGAAGAGAACAAGAAAGGAAGGGAGAAAGGGAGATATAACATTTATAAACAAAAGCTCCATATATTGCCCTGAACTGTAATATCATACGTAAACTAATTACAAACCCTGGGTCAATGCAGTTCCCCCAGTACAGTTTGATCCTTGACTGTCTCGTTACACACCAAACGGTCATTTCTAACCTATTTTGCTGCCCCTGCCTTCCCTTCTTGTTCCTAAGCCACAAAAGCTAAGGCTACGTTGTTGTTGTTGTTTTTTTTACTTAATTCAAATTCTAAACTGTTTCTAAACACAGATGTTAGTTATCTACGTTTAATTTTGTAAAGGGATTTAAGTGTCGGAGATGACGACAATCATGGAGGTTCGTGGTGTAAAGATCGGACGGAGTAACTGCCGTGTGATTTACATATGATGTTTGAGAAAAAGAGCTTGTTTATTGGTGATGAAGGATGCTAATGGTGATTATTGACACGATTCATCAGTTATCCAAAATCTCGACTTCATTTCTCAATAATAATATATTATGTTGGAAACAATGTAAGAAAAATGACGTAGATGTTGGCAGCCGTTGTCATCCCAATATAAATGTCCTGCTTACGTTGGTAACAGTGCTGGGATGTTTATTGGCAAAAGGGTGTGGTAACAATAAGTCAAGCTAGAGGCACACATAGACAAACACGCACGAGCGCACGCACACACACACACACACACACACACACACACACACACACACACACACACACACACACACACACACACACATACATACAGACATACATATATATATATATATATATATATATATATATATATATATGTATGTATGTATGTATAGATTTCAACCTCAAATCTAGATAAAGTGATATGCTATTTACATTGT
>NC_061826.1:1284724-1287224 GCF_019202785.1 Penaeus chinensis | reverse complement strand
GTCTAGAAGAAAGATAAAGAGATAGATTTGGACATGACAAATAATAAATTATTCCTACATCTACGACACTTGGATAGATCTGTACAGAATAGAGACAGGTCATGACTTCCAGTCCAGTAGGTAAGCTAACACAAAGTAGTCTGAATAAAAGACTTCCCATCTGATATTACATGAGTTGGGCCTGAGGCCAGAACAGTCTGAGTAATACTAGTGAGAACAGACATTGCTGTCTTTTGCACATGTGGAGGGCAGATCACGTGCCAAGGTCCCAAAGGTCCCAGGCTGGGGGATTTGTACATGAGTGCCGAGCCCTGTATGAGTGGGGAACCAGCTGACTCTGGGCCCTCACCCTGGGGTCGGAAGGGGCACGTCCCGGGCCATCCCAGGAGCACGTCCGAGGGCGATGTTGGTGGTAGTGAGGGGGGACTGCTGGTGCCTGGGACTGGGGTTCTCTCAGAGAAGACTGTGGCACTCCTACAAGGGTCCAGCCAGGAGACGGGGCAGCGCTGGTTGACCGGTTGAGGCGTCCGGACACCACCCGTGAGCAATGACGGTCTATGAAAATATCTACATCTCCATCCTACCCTCGGCTGCCCGAGTCTCCTGACTCTGCTGCTCAGGTTATGGTTCTTGGGTTTTAAATGAGCGAAATTGAGAAAACATATTAAATAATATTAATAGTAATTTTGTTTCCTACAAGATTCACATAGAAAGCACAATGAATGACACAACAGACTTATCATCAAACAGCAGAAATCAGAGCCATCTTTTCACTTCTCTTTTAAATAGTTTATGCAAGAAGTCATACATGAAGTCATTTCCTTATAGTGCTTATCCTGCCTTTCCAGACTTTGTAAGGTAAATCACTAGTGTTTCTAATCACATTATATCAAACTCCACTGTAGGATAGCACTCCATCACTGGAGTTCTGCGTTTTGATTCACTTGATGAGAACTGTGTTGAGGGCTGAGATGCCAGTTCCTCAAGAGTTTGTGAGGACCCATTGTCCCATCGTCACTCCACCGCACACAGAATCACATCACCATTAGTGTGGCAAACTGTCAATGTGCAGACACTGTTGCCACGTTTCTGCACTCACACTTAGCCCTCTTTACCAAGCTTTGACACATCCTCAGCAGCTGGGGAGGAGGGGGAGGTCAACCCCATTGCCATGTCACAGGTTCTGTAGGGAGCCGAGAGAGCTAGTTCATAGGGTAAAGTGGGGATGGGAGGGGGTCACGTCACGGCATAAAGTAGTCTGGATGATCTGGTGGAACGTCCTTTTCAAATCGTTTTGCTTCTTCTTGCATACTCTCCTTGATCTTTAGTATGGCAGCTGACTCATTTTGGTCCTGCAATAAGAGAGGTAGAGATATTCATCAATATAATAAGGCAAATGCTTACCAAAATTATACTGTACATCTTAAAGAAAAAGGGAATCTTTTTTTATCTATCAACACACAATTTGAATAGTACTCAACAAAAAAAAGTAAACCAACACAAACACATTGAAAAGAGTGATGATAAAACACTGGTTAGTTCTCACAAAATTATAAACAAAAGAAGCTCAAAGCCAGACCCTTGACCAAAGGCTTTACCATGTAGGTGTGGCAAAGTATTTCTTTTCCGTTGTATAGGTGGCACATAAAATCCACTTTGCAATCTTGCATAATAACAGCATAAGACATAAGTGTGTGGCATGTGAAGTCTACATTTACGCAGAACTTTACAGAGGTACATGAGAGAAACACTCAGAGAGGCAATCAATGGTGTGCTGAGAACCAAGTGGCTCAGGTTTCTAGGGTCTTGTCAGGAAATTTTCTATTTTTTCTTTTCTTTCTTCCTTCTTTATTGTGGCCAAATGTCTGCATTAAGAAAAAGTCTGCAGACTAGTGTTTTGCTCCACATGTCATGCTTTTTTTACTTTCTTTCATATTTCAACTGACAGTATCAATGAAAAAAAATACCAAAAAAGCAAAACATTTCAAAAATAAAAAAATAAAAAATATAAAAATTAAAAACAAAAGAGAGACAGAGAGAAAAATATGAATATCAATATGACCCTTTTACACCTGACTAGACCCCTTGTCTAAGTGGTAAGATCAGCCATTGCCAGTTATCAGCATGGCTATAGTGCTGTTTTCCCTTAATTCAACATCAAAGAAAACAAGCCTTATCACAAAATAGCCAAGGCTCACAATAGGTGATCCTGCCAGTTAGTGAGAGCAAAGAAGTTATTACATCTACACAGATCAGTGGGACAGGCCCCCACATTACCTGGGTGGCCATCTCTTGTCTGCCAGGGAACATCTCCTCCACACATAAACCTCTCTCTTGTAACCAACACACTCTAGTGTCTCCAAAACTAATGAAAAACTATTCTTTGAATTTTTACAAACAAAAATAAAAATATTGACCAAAAAAAGGAGATAAACTATATAAAAAAAATATATATATAGACCACTGACGTGACTTTCTTAAATTCTACTCGACACGAATA
>NC_061826.1:1264724-1269724 GCF_019202785.1 Penaeus chinensis | reverse complement strand
TCACTCTCTCACTCTCTCACTCTCTCTCTTACACACACACACACACACACAACCATAAAATCCATGGTATAATTACATCTATTAAAAATATGAACTCAGTTTCCTACCACTGGTAACTTACAAATTTCACTTATTAATTACAACACTAAAGAGCTACACTAATCAAGAGCATTAATGATCTGAGCTTAACTAAGAACATAACTTAAGCATATGTTAGTCATTGTGCAGAACTGTAAGTTAGAATCTACTCCACATGGTTTGTAAGCAAGAGATAACATAGTACTAGTGTTTTGATTCAAATAGTAACTGGATTATCTACTCCACTATATAAATGTTTATTGTAATGATGGCTGTGCAGTTATGTGTGAGGTTGATGAATAAGCTAAAGTGAGTGTATTTCTATCAATAAAACATAGACAAAACTAGCCTAACCTAATTAATTATTCTTTTCCTTTTATCAGAGTAAATCCTGATTTTTTTTTTATACACAAAAAATAAAATGTTTTGAATGACATTTAATCTTTAATATTAAGGTTATCATTAATATGAGATTTATGTAAAACCAAATTTCCAAAATATAAAAGGTTAATGTATAGCATAGGAGTTCGTTAATAAAAGAACTTGAGATGTTATTATAAGTTCAGAAGGGTACAAATAGTAATATGTTTTAGTCTAGACAAACAAGAGACCAAGTCTCTCTCTATAAACTGCAAGATGTCATGGTGGGACAGAGGTATTTGTCATGAGCCCTTTAAATGTCATCCATGAGTTACAGGATACACTATTACATATGGATAGATTTATTTAGTATTTCTACAAGCTTTACAAGAACAATTTATACTGAAACTGAAGTACTTCCACTGTAAAATACAGCAGATAATCTATGAAGAGGCATTGTACAAACAAATTAGTCTAAAAGAGGGGTGTATTCACTTCAATATTTTAAAAAATGTATCATAGTAGTGTCACTGAGAACATTAGTGTTGTAGTTTTGTGAGAGTGCACAGTGAAAGTTTATTCATTAAAGACAACAGCTGTATAATGCAAGAATGTCGTATGGTGCAAAGGTGTTGTATAGTGCGGGAGAGTGTTGGGATAGTGTCGGGACAGGACAGGGCCCACACCGGACACAGGTAGGACAGCGATCAGCAGCCAGGTAGCGGCGGCCGGACTCACTCACGATACTCACAAGTCGCACTCTAAACTTGGTCCTCACGCAACCATTGTCACGCCTGCTTTCAAATGATGCCTAAGGTGCTTTCACGGCTGTTTAAGTCCTAATAAAATTGAAGAGAGTCAAGATGGGGCCGCGATGAAGCGCTGAGAACGCCAACTCAAGGCTGTGTTCTCAACGCTAGGTTAATTACATCATCAGAGTAGCCTGAAACCTGCATCAAATCTGAGAGTAAGTGAAGAGAGAGTTTCTGCCAATAAAGAGTATCTGCCAATAAAATTAATAAAAAAAATTAAGGGGCAGAACTGAACAAAAGGAATTATGAAGCTACTTGTAAATAAATAAGGGCAATCAAATGTAAAACTTTGCAACAGGTAACATATACATAGCGTCTAATAAGGGGATGTGCAGAGGGGGTTGTGCTGTAAACTTATCAATGAGTCGAGAATTGTGGCAGCCATTCACTCTGCATTAAAGAGAAACATAAGAAGAAAAAGAAAGATTGAGATGAAGAGAGAGAGAGAAAGAGAGAAAGAAAAAAAAAGAGGAACAGAAACATAAAATCAATATTCCTCATAAGGAGAGAACCTTATGGAAAAAGTAAGGCTTGAAAAGTTGTCAGAAATTGCATGTTCTTTCGAGGATCACTTGACTTGCACTGGCATCAACATACTTTTCTTCTTCTATTTTCATGAGGATATGCCTAAGATATTGCTTCTATCTAAAACATCAATTCTTTCATAAGCTGTCATTTCCTTATTTCTTTGAACACAAAATAAGACAGGAAATCATAATAACAACTATAAAATCTTCACTGAACTACGGTGCTAAAACAAGAAACAACTACTCAGAATCGGACTCCTGATGAATCAAATACTGTATGCCCCTAGTCTTAAACACATAGTTCCTCTAATTACAAATAACTTTCTAATTTTCATAACTCTGTGTATATAAATATATATACATATGTATATATATATATATATATATATGATCTTATATTTATAACTACTAATGTCTTACAATGAATGGATAAAATATATATTTTTTTTAATGATATGAAAATAAGTTTCAAGAAACAATAACTGCAAATGAATTAAATGAAGAAAAAGCATTTAAATCATCATTTTTCTTTAATAATCATGAAAAAATATATATATTACTTTGAAATATTTTAACTTATTCTGTACTGTACAAGCCCTAAATGTAGTATATGATAGGTTTAGCAGCAGTACATTTTCAGGTAATGTTTAAGTATTTATACCCACTGTTTACATGTTAAAATGGAGCTTTGGTTTTCAATTGTAAAAATTTCTAGCATATCCATTTTCCTCATCAAACTGAAAATCTACGTAACTAAATTTAAACTCAAACCAAAGCAATAAAGAAAGCATATGAGAATTAATTAAAACAAAAGATATATAACCCAATCATAAAAATAAAATGCAATAAATTCCTTGTTTTACAGCTCTAGTGCATAAAATGGATCTAGTCCTTCCACGCCATGTAGGGAACTGTCAATTCAGTAATATCGAGTAAAAAAAAGTCCAGGGTGTTATATCAACCCTGACTTTATGAATGACATATCTTTGCTAACCATGAAATGTAAAAAAAAAAAAAAAAAAAAAAAAAAAAATGAATAAAAAAGTTTCTCACCAAACAAGACCTTTAATGAGTTTGACATTCTATTAAGAGCTAAATTAATCTAAATGTATATTTCTAGTCAGTTTGGAAATAAAATCAATCATATTTCAATTTGATTTATCTTTCTCATATCATAGAGTGGTAATAGAAAATATGTAGTTAATTACAGCAGTACTGATAAATATAACAATGAAGAAATGAGGTGAAAAAAGCTATCTGTATCCGACTATAAGTAATAATAAATAATCAAATAAAGAGTCATCCGTGGTATCAATAATAATGAGCACATGAATAGTTGGCCCAGAAGAGTTCCAGAGCCAAGAGATTTCTTTGCTCATGAACATTAAAGTTGGTGTCTTTGTTCAGCATAAGAATAGATTATTAGAAATGTGAAAATGTGAAGGTTTCAGTGTTAAGTGTCTTCTGTGTTATCAGCAAAAACCTGGAAAGGGATTCAGCTCTTTCTACAGCAGAGAAAGTTAAAACTTCAGAGGTATGGAAGACTGTTGTGAAAAGAAACTGGCACTATAGCCAAGCATTTCTCTTTATCACACTGCATGTCAACTATATATAATGCTAATGGGCATTTGATAATCAAATCCATGATGCACTATAAGATCAGCTAATCTATGTTATGAAATATACATACTCATCTTTTGATCTTCTTAGTCAAAGTCATCCAATATCAACATACATTCATGTAAATTTATACAACTATATACACCATTATATATAAATATATGTAACTGTTCAAATAGGTATATACACACTCTTGCTCACTCTCACACTCATACTTACATATACACACATGCACAGGTCATTGTGAGCATTTGCATATCAATGGATACACTGTGTTTATATGTATGTATTCAACTGTGAGATTATTTTTGTGCCCTGACTCAAGCATTCCTTCTCTCATTTTCATTTTCTCTTTTGTCTCTTTATCATTAAGTATTACTGCCATTATGTCATAACATCTCATATATCAGTTAAGAGATACAGTGTAAAAAGGGCTGAATTTTCCACTTATCACGTCATCTGCTTGACAATTTCTTACTTTGGTATGAGAAGAAAAGTCATTTGCCAAAGTGTATGTGAGGTGTTTTCAAATTACATACCAGGCAAATGAAAAACTATGTGGTGTTAACTTTGGTAAGAATATTGATATTGAAATGCATAATGTGAGTACTTTACTGAAAGCCAGTAAAAGTTCACATAATTACAAACACAAATATTTTTTGGAGTGCATCTGTGGAGTTAGCTGGTGTTCATATCTTGGTTTTAACCCCAAATGGCCTGGCAGTTCAGAGCTTTGTGTCCACACAAAATAGGAAAAAATAGTATTGTCTCTCTTTTTTTGTGTACTTTCATTGACAAATATTTCAAATAATGCCAATTTGGCAATCAATAAGATATATCATTCTCATACTTATTTTTCTATTATATCTCACCCTGTGTGCACACATAACTGAGAACAATAATTGCCATATTCTGTCCTTCAAGGACTGTTGCAGTGATTTTATTCCATAATTCATATAAAGCCATAAAAAGAGGATGCAATGAAAATAATTATTGCAAGTGTCAGAGATATGTTTCTAAGATAGCTTACAATGATAAAATTTACTAAATGTTTACGTACAATTATTTGTGTATACACAGCAATTATTTGTGTATACACGGATATATATATCTATAGCTATATCTATTTCTATATCTATATATATCTATATCTATCCATCTTACTATCTATATACATATGTGGAGTGTGTGTGTGTAAGGGTGTGTGTGTGTGTGTGTGTGTGTGTGTGTGTGTGTGTGTGTGTGTGTGTGTGTGTGTGTGTGTGTGTGTGTGTGTGTGTGTGTGTGTGTGTGTCTGTACATGTATACATAAACATTATATATATACCCATTATATATATATATATATATATATATATATATATATATCATATACATATATATACATATATACATTACACATATATATATATTATATATATTATATACATATATATACACATATACACATTATATATATATCCCAATGGCGACGGGTCACGGCTATCGCCGTCATAACAATACGCACGATGTGCGGCGTGCGGCTGTCCGCAGCGGCGCCGCGCCAAAACGCCCCGAGGCAATGATTCGGCTTGATGGACCGATATCACGCGCTCGGAGTCGG
>NC_061826.1:1249724-1254724 GCF_019202785.1 Penaeus chinensis | reverse complement strand
ACTGTACAGGTGCAATAGAATGCATCATATTGTTATGATGGCAATTATCAAAAAGTACAAATACTAATCATAAACAATACTCAATGTTCATTATATAAATCTATCTGAAATTATTTACAAACTTGTTGAGCATGAAGCATTTTCTTACTTGCTAATTACATTATGTAATTAAAACAAAAATTGAAAATTCAATGTACATATTACAGAGCAATCAATGCATTTGTATGTGTCTATATGTTAACATAAAAACAAAAATTGAAAATTCAATGTACATATTACAGAGCAATCAATGCATTTGTATGTGTCTATATGTTTATGTGTATATGTATGTGCATGTGTATGTGTATGTGTGTGTGCATGTGTATATGCATGTGCATGTGTGTCTGTATGTGCAACTGTGTGTGTGTGTGTGTGTGTGTGTGTGTGTGTGTGTGTGTGTGTGTGTGTGTGTGTGTGTGTGTGTGTGTGTGTGTGTGTGTGTGTGTGTGTGTGTGTTTCTTCTATATCCACTACTACTGAGAGTTGTACTAGTATTGTATATGCCTCATACTGTCACTTGATTGCATTGTAAAGTCTGTGCTTGTCTTGCCCTTATGCTATCTTGTAGTCATTCACACTATTCTTTCCTATAATTTTTAAGATGTATCTACAATGAAATACCTAATTGGTAACATTTATACAGACAGACTGCCAATTTTCCCTAGACCTACCATTCAGTTTAATTATCATAATAAAGAAATCTATGCATGTATGTGTATGTATTTACGTATGTATGTATGTGCATATATAAATACAAGTATACATGAAGACATACATACATATATATATATATATATATATATCCCAATGGCGACGGGTCACGGCTATCGCCGTCATAACAATACGCACGATGTGCGGCGTGCGGCTGTCCGCAGCGGCGCCGCGCCAAAACGCCCCGAGGCAATGATTCGGCTTGATGGACCGATATCACGCGCTCGGAGTCGGCGCGCTGCCGCCGTTCGCCAGAGCGTAGAGTTTTTTTTAATTTGCTATACCCGGCGCCATTGGGATATATATAATATACATGTGTAAATATATATATATATATATATATATATGTATATATATCTATATACATATATATGTATATATATAAATACATATACATATATACACATACATACATATACATATATATACACATACATACATATATCTATATATATTTACGTAAATAAATATATATACATATACATACACAAACACACACACATGTGAGTATATATATATATATATATATATATATATATATATATATATATATATGTATATGTACATATACATATATATATGGGTATATAGATGTATATATATATGTATATATATGTATATATATATATATATATGTATGTGTACATATGTATGTGTGTATATATATATATTAAATATATATATATATATGTACATATTTATATCCATATATATTTGTGTGTGTGTGTGTGTGTGTGTGTGTGTGTGTGTGTGTGTGTGTGTGTGTGTGTGTGTGTGTGTGTGTATATATGTGTGTATGTGTGTGTGTGTGTGTGTGTGTGTGTGTGTGTGTGTGTGTGTGTGTGTGTGTGTGTGTGTGTGTGTGTGTGTGTGTGTGTGTGTGTGTGTGTGTGTGTGTGTGTGTGTGTGTGTGTGTATGTATGTATGTATGTATGTATGTATGTATGTATGTATGTATGTATGTATATGTATATGTATATGTATATGTATATGTATATGTATATGTATATGTATATACATATACATATACACATATACACACACATATATACATATGCATGCAAACACACACACACACACACACACACACACACACACACACACACACACACACACACACACACACACACACACACACACATATGCACATATATAAAATGTATGCATGGATGTATGCATATATGCATAGATATATGTGTGTATGCATGTATATATATATACATATATATGTATATAAGTATGCAAATGTATGTGTGTATGTGTATATGTGTGTGTGTGTGTGTGTGTGTGTGTGTGTGTGTGTGTGTGTGTGTGTGTGTGTGTGTGTGTGTGTGTGTGTGTGTGTGTGTGTGTGTGTGTGTGCAAGAGAGCTATCATATCAGAATCAAAATAGATTTCAACATAAAAGGTGATATCTAATGTAAAACTTGGATTTTGCTAAAACATTTACAGCAAAAGCTCTTAAAAGCTGAACTCTCTACTTAATGACAATGAATGATAAACATTTAAACTGATATACACCTAAGGAAATTATGAAGGTAACAATAAAGATCAAAATCTCAACTACCTTTCTATCAAGATTATAATAAACAATTCAAAATCATTATAGCTATCACCAATTACTTGCCTAACTATATATCTATTCAGTAATTTCTGTTGTGCATACCTAAACTTTGAAAAGCTTTCACTGTGTCTATACAATAATTACTTTATATTTGTATTCATGAACCACTTCATAAAACTTAATATCATTCTGCTTTAAGATCACTGTGTTCTGTCAAGTCAACAATGATATAGACATGCTTGCAGAATAACAAGAAGACACCTAATTTGCCCTAAAACATTATCATTTGCAACTGTTCTCTTACCAACTTTTTAAAAGCTAATGGTCAAAAGGGAGTGACCGTATATAAATAGCTATAATAATAAAGTATCAAAACACAACTGTGCTTTAAACAGGAGTATATCAACATATACAACTACAATGATCTTCATTCCAAAAAAGATAGAAAAAAGCTCAGCAGGTAATATAAAGTAAGTAAAAATAACAGTAATATTTTATGAAAAAAAGCGTTCATTTGTTCAAACACCTATGAGAAAAAGATAAAATTCAGGTATCATTCAGAGAACAGGAATGTGCTGAAGGCTTGCTTACATACATAAAAGAATTCGTAATAAACAGCTAAACTCTGAGCTCATAATACCTCAACACATGAGTTTTATCACATGCTAAAATAAAAAAAAAAATAATAAATAAAAATAATAAAAAAACAGTTCACAATCTTTTTCACTCTTATAGATTTTCTTTAGGATTAAATTTCACAAATCTTAAAATTCTAGAAATTCAACAACTTTCACCTAAACATGGAAGATATGAGAACACTAAAATTTTACCTCCATCGTATAGGAAGAATGATGCATTCCAACATTCCCAGCAAAACGGTAATCTTACATTATCACAACACAAACACAAACTAACAGTGCTGTCTCATGCTGAATATGTAATAACATTTTTTTTCTGTTTTAAGTGTTGCTTATGATTTTTCAGATGTTTATGAAGCATGTCTTTAGAGCCAAACTCTTTTTCAACTAACCCCACATAGCACAGCATATCTAGATGTAAGATCCAATCCTAAAATTTCATAATCAAGTTTTAATCAATTTGAAAATACTTGGGTAAAGCTTAAGACTGAGCAGTAGATGTTGCCAAGGGGGATATTTCATAGAGTAGAGGCAAAAGCTACAGTGGAATCCTGAGGTGCAGTGATAAACTCCCCGTGATATAGTACCTGGCCGCGGGGTGGGGGGCAGACGGGCGGGAGAGAAAGCTCCACTCGACCCTAAAAAAAGTTACCATAGTTACTCCTCCAATTTAGGCAGGAGACAACATCAAACACAAGATGAGAAGATAAAACTCTTGATGTGACTTTTCTCTTCTGATCCTTTACTTGGCCTGCCTATTTTTAAAATTAATTTGCAGAATGTGATACCAACGCTTGTAATTCTATTGGGAAACAAAACTCCAGTACCTAATACAAGAGGACAAAAACTATACATAATTTTATACATATACACAGATGCATCCCTTCTTTGATTTAGTTTTTTAATAATATCTCAACAAATGGTTTTAAAATAGGAAAGAAAAATATGAGTTTAGAACTTAAAATCTAATCTGCACATAACACACTGTAATTTAAAGTAGTCAACAGACACTTCTAAAATCTTGTTAATATAACTTCCTTTAAAAAGCTTATACTTCTATGATGGATGGTATTATTCAATGGTATGCAGAATAAAATAAGCATGTACTCTTAATTCTGATAAAACCTTTTGAACTGGAATTTACAATCAAGGAAGAGATGTACCATCATCCCTGTGGAATAAATACTTTTTTCAAAGACTACAAAAGTACTTCATATGCAAAGGTAACTCTCTACAGAATGGTAATGAGCAATCCAGGATCTTCAGTTGCAGTTAAGGGTTGATCATAATTCTAAAAACTGAGGAATTCGTGCAATTATAAATATTTAAGGTACTTCCACCATTTTCTTAAAAAAAAAGTTATTACCTGTCTAAATGTGGCACATCTATGTCAATCAAAAGATCATCAACCTGTATATATGAAGGGGAGATAAACATTCTTACATGCCTATCACCTAAAAATGCAAAGAACAAGTGAGATATCTGAAACCATGTGATCTAGGCCTAATAACACTAATCTTTTCTTCGGAAAAAAATGAAAATAAAATGGAAAAACAGGAGGAACTGTCTGACGTAACATCACCCTATCTTATCACTAACCTTGAGGGCTCGGCATGATTGGAGTACCGGGACCAGGGGGACCTGCAGAGCCTGGTGGACCCTGGGAAACAGAGACAGAAGAGTGCATTATGGCCATGTACTCATTCATAGCTTTTCTACTACACAATTTACTGTTATGATTCATATGAAATTTAAAAAAAAGTGATGCAGACTAATAATGAGAATTAAAATACAAAAATCAATAGAAACATAAATTCCTGCACTCAGTGAGTAGAAAGGGATATGAATTTTTCAGGTGGGAAAGTTTCATATTCCTTGAATAATTTCCATTTTCTTTATAAAGAACCTTTTTATGAATTAAGTTAAGTTATGTAAAACACTCAAATCAATACTAACCATCATTCCACCATAAGTTCCTGGTGAGGACGAAGAATAACTCATTGGCTGCAAGACAAAAAATATTTTAAATTCACAGGAAATAATTACAA
>NC_061826.1:1234724-1237224 GCF_019202785.1 Penaeus chinensis | reverse complement strand
AGACACAGTGAAAAAAGCTGTATGAACATGGACACACTGGACAAAATTTTGAAGGGAAGTACACACGCATGCATGTAAAGTGAAACAAAATTTTGTTTAGGGTATTTGTTAACAATATTTAAACTACTGTTTTAACCTTGTATTTCCTCATAATATGGACTCTGTCCCTTCTCAACCCTGGGTCATTTTATTATTGGATGAAAAACGAGCAATGTCTGTATTCTATGTGCTCATAAAAGCCAGTGGCTTATGTTTTGTTTTACTACTTGGTCGCATCTAGCTATCTTTTATGTTTTATCATGGATGATTAACGCTATATCACCCAGTAGCTCTCAGTTCATTGGAGGGACTTTTGCTCAATGTTCTCCTCACATCATAGTTTGTATAAAAGTATAATTTCCAAACACCTCAAGATTCCTTTTGTTCTTGGTGAGCTGGATGTTACCCACTGTATCAAAATCCAGTAATAATTTTGCACAACTCCATACCAACACAACAGCATCCATTACAACCAGTCTGCAAACGCTGCATAACACCATTGTCAACCACATGGCAACCCAAAGACTCAAGATGTTTTCTATGCCTCTTCCACAAGTCTGAAACCTGACAACCTCAGTCTCCCTCAGTGTCATGTTGATCACCACAACATAGTTTTCATTATCTGCCAGGTGACCCAGCCAGTGGGTGTTGTGAGCTGCCTGCTGTGTATCATCTGCTAGGGCGCATTAGTACTTACGTGAATCTGGGTGACTTACTCAAAGAGTAAAGAGCTTTGCTTGCTCTTTGAACATGAGTATATCAATGTCCTTAACAAAATACAAATATATGAGATGAGCTAATACTCTCATCAACAAAGATGCACTGGAAAGAAATATTCATTAATTATATGTGTCTACTCTTTATAAAATTAATATGCACTAATACAAAAAAATTAAATTGATGCTGTTTGCAAAATGAAAGTGCCTACATAATATTTAATCAACAATATATCTTACACATATAATAATGGCTAGGTTCTAGGATAACATATGATACTGCATCTTGTATTGACAAAGTATCAGTTTCACAAATTCATATTAACCCAGTCAGCGCTCAGAGTTGTCCACAGGAGGCTCTCAGGCACTTGGTGGACCAAACTGGCTGCAGCAAGATGACTTATAGAAATAATTTTGTATGCAGATAAACATGCACCATGCAGGACCCAGCTGGGCATTAGTCTTTGTGAGTGACCTGTGAGGCAGCTGAGCATGGCTTCTATCAACACCAGCTATGTATGGGATCAGGTGTGTTACTCCTTTGATATAAAAAGTAATAATAACAATAATCAATTAATAAAAAAAAAAAAAAAAAAAAAACTAAAATAAATTATGGGAAAAAAGCTTCTGAGTCATCTGAGGGATGAAATTTAGTCATTGATAATCTGAGGTACACTGAAAAGGTGTGTTAACATTCACAAATGGAGGCAGAAAGTGATGACACGAACACACACAATAATGTATGCAGTGTTTATTTGCATATATCTATGGGATATATCTTTTAAAAAAGGGCACTTGTTCTGGGCTCTAAACTCACTCTGTTGTTTGGTTTGAACCTTGTGTCTATGAGGTGGATCTTTTCAGGAGTAATAACTAAGAAGGTAATCAATGGGTTGTAATTCATCTAGTTGATGACAGTGGGTATTTACTTACTTTCACAAACAACTGTTTTCTCAATTCAATGACAAGAGTATTATCTATGGATAATCACTCATTTGCAGAGATGACAGTGGATATCTATTATTTTGCATTATTTGGATATTTACTCGTTTGCATTTTATTACAGTGGGTGTTTACACAGCATTCATATCTATTCATTTGAAAGACAAGGACAGTGTCGTATCACTAATCTGATGGCTGGATAAGAGGGGGGGGGGAAGTGTAGATAACAAAAAGAAGTATTATCTTCTATCTGCCAAAAAAGTGTCACAGCAGTAGATCTGATGTAAAGCAAAATAAAAATTGCCAAACAAGTGGAGCTCTAGCAGAGAGAATAGAATGGTGGAAGCATATGGAAGATAACATACCCAAGTGTTACAAACAGCACATGTACTAAGCTACTTTATACAAACATCTTGAATTTGCAGCCATGATTTTTCTTTGTTTTTCAATTCATATCTTAAGAAGTAGGCTAAGCTAAAACATGCAACCTAACCAGCTTGAACTAAAACATGATCTCAACGATTATATACACAACTTAATTGAATACTAGTGTGAAAAAAAAATAGTGATAATAATAAATAAATAAATGAAGAACAATAAAAAGCTCAAAAAGTGTTTTAGTTAAGATGGACAAACACCAGATAGGATAACTTACAGCATGATTTTTTGTTTTTTGTATACAAAGACATTATGCTACCAAAAGACTAGAGGTATATTCCTCCCATTTATATTTAAACATAGTTCTGTAAAAAAAAAAATAAATAAATAAAAAATAAAAAAAATAACAAAAAATATGCTGTAAA
>NC_061826.1:1217224-1224724 GCF_019202785.1 Penaeus chinensis | reverse complement strand
CCTCTCCCTCTCTCCCTTCTCCTTCTCCTTCTCCTTCTCCCTCTCCTTCTCCTTCTCCTTCTCCTTCTCCTTCTCCTTCTCCTTTTCCCTCTCCCCCTCCTTCTCCTTCTCCCTCTCCATCTCCTCCCTCTTCCTCACACGGCTTGAACAACATCCCTGGCAGTGATTATCCCCAAGACGCGTTCGAGCCGTCAGACCCAACAGCGCGCCGGTGCGGAGGCGGGCCCGGGCGTGTCGCGGGTGTGTTGTGGCCGCCCGCACCAAGATAAATGTCTCCCCACGACAGGCTGCGGTGCCCTTCGGTGCTTGGGGTTCGAGCTGCCCCTGCCGATCCCTCTGTGCCTCGGCCGGCCTCCGCTTGGCGTCCGGGGATGAGGTTGTTTTGGTCTTTTTTGTCTGTCTGTCTTCCGTCTTTCTGTTTCTGGTTTGTCTCTGTCTCTCTACTCTTCTCTTCTCTTCTCCTTCTCCTTCTCCTTCTCCTTCTCCTTCTCCTTCTCCTTCTCCTTCTCCTCCTCTCCTCTCCTCTCCTCTCCTCTCCTCTCCTCTCCTCTCCTCTCCTCTCCTCTTCTCTTCTCTTCTCTTCTCTTCTCTTCTCTCCTCTCCTCTCCTCTCCTCTCCTCTCCTCTCCTCTCCTCTCTTCTCCTCCCCTCTCTTCTCCTCCCCTCTCTTCTCCTCCCCTCTCTTCTCTTCCCCCCTCTTCTCTTCCCCCCTCTTCTCTTCCCCCCTCTTCTCTTCCCCTCCCCTCCCCTCCCTTCCCTTCCCCTCTCCTTTCCTCTCCTGTTACCGCTTCCATCTTCCTCTTCATTTTCATCTTCTTCTTCCCCTTCCCCTCCTTCTTCCCCTCCCTCTCTCTAAATCAGTGACGAAAAACAAGCATAAACTGCAAGCATGACTCAGATACCCATCCGACACGTTTAAATCATCATAATGAATAAAAGATTGCAATAAATCCTCATGTACAAGGCTGAGTTTAGAAGAAGAAGAAAAAAAAGTCATAATTCCCTCGACACATATGTGCCCGTGTTGCCCCCGAGCTCCGATAGATGGCAGCACCTTGTGGCGATGACAGCGATAATGACACCAAGCGGTAGAGCTACTGACGGTGGGCATCGGGGGGTGTCGACGCGATTTGCCAAGCGCTCACGCCCGGTAGACGACGCGCCTTACATGGGGGTGGGGTGGGGGGGGGGGGGGGGGTCGTTGACAGGAAGGTGATTCTTGCGTCCTGTTCTCTTCTCTTCCTTATTCTTATTCTTATTCTTATTCTTCTTATTCTTATTCTTATTCTTACTCTCTCTCTCTCTCTCTCTCTCTCTCTCTCTCTCTCTCTCTCTCTCTCTCTCTCTCTCTCTCTCTCTCTCTCTCTCTCTCTCTCTCTCAAATCCCTTTCTTTTTTCCATATCCCTCCTTCATTCCCTCTTCCCACTCTTACTCCCTCTCCCACACTTTCTCACTCCCACTCCTCCTCTCACCCTCACCCTCACTCCCACTCCCTCTCCCCGTGATGGACCAGAGTTCGAAAGCGCGATGGTGCAAAGGCCGCAGTACATCACGAGGACACACCAAAAGCAAGTAGGTCAGCTGTACCTCACGAAACTATCTTTTGACGTGTACTGAACGACGAAGCGGTTGGTTCCATGGCGTTCCCGAGTCGCCCTCATCATCTGGTCCTTGAGATTTTTTTTTCTTTTTTTTTTATGCGTGGACGAAAAGGTTAACAGTAAGGGATAACAATTTAGAATGAATAACGGGTCTTATTATGTTGCAGAGAATCAGGAAGGCCGGATTGTAGTACCACAAAAGTCATATTCTGTAGGATGTGGATGATGAATAATGGTATATTTAATAATGTATGTGATAAAATGATAATAAAAGCAACAATAATAGGATAATATGACAGAATGTAGTAGTAGTAGTAGTAGTAGTAGTAGTAGTAGTAGTAGTAGTAGTAGTAGTAGTAGTAGTAGAAGTAGTAGCAGTAGTAGTAAAATTAATATTAATAATAATAATAATAATAATAATAATAATAATAATAATAATAATAATAACAATAATAATAATAATAATAATAATAATAATAATAATAATACCAATAATAATAATAATAATAATAATAATAATAACAATAACAATAATACCAATAATAATAATAATAATAATAATAATAATAATAATAATAATAATAATAATAATAATAATCATTATTATAATACTAATACTGTTATTAATATCAAAGTCAGGGTTGTTCACATCTAAGAGTTGCAAACACATTTAACAGAGCTGTAGTCTCTATTTCTTATTATAATAAAATCAGCTTTAATCTAATCAAACACACTTACGATCTAAAGATTAATTAAGCATTTTTCCTTCCACTGCATAACTATTTCGGATCCCCATTCCTTGATTACGAAATGAAAATTAAGTTTTCTTTTCTCATCCTCCGCTTTCTCCTTCCTCTTCTTTTTCTCTTCTCTTCTCTTCTCTTCTCTTCTCTTCTCTTCTCTTCTCTTCTCTTCTCTTCTCTTCTCTTCTCTTCTCTTGTCTTGTCTTGTCTTCTCTTCTCTTCTTTTCGCTTCTCTCTCTCTCTCTCTCTCTCTCTCTCTCTCTCTCTCTCTCTCTCTCTCTCTCTCTCTCTCTCTCTCTCTCTCTCTCTCTCTCTCTCACCCACTCACACAAACACCACACATACGCGCGCACATATACAATATACACACAATTCCATGTTTCTCATTTTCCCTTTCTCTGTGTATTTTTATCCCCCCCCCCCCCCCTCTCTCTCTCTCTCTCTCTCTCTCTCTCTCTCTCTCTCTCTCTCTCTCTCTCTCTCTCTCTCTCTCTCTCACACACACACACACACACACACACACACACACACATACACACACACACACACACACACACACACACACACACACACACACACACACACACACACACACACACACATTGTTGCATTGTTTTCCCCTTTTCTCAATCATATAAGTAACTATGTAAAATTTTAATTAAATAACAGTAACAATAAACGGTATTTGTGTTCTTGGCTATCGTGGTTTACTCCGAGCAAGCACTCGTACTTCAGCCATTCATTACAGAATGCAAATGTTCCCTCGACGCAACACGCGGGGAAAAACAAAACCAAGAGTGGCGGCTCCTCGCTCGGTCCCGCTCGGTCCCGCTCGGTCCGACACTCCTGACGGTCCCTGTGGTGAGAGTAGGCAGTTCCGGAGATTTTATCCAAGGTCCACAGACCGTTTATTTATTTCGCAGGGAAGGTTATCGCCAAAGGGAGTCTTATGAATTGGAAGAATTGAAATAATAATGTTGAGAGATTACAGGCACATCGAGAAAGCATCCGATGTCCTTTTTTTTTTGTCGTGTAGTGGAAACGACGACAGATGGTAACTGTTGCCCGCGTCACGAGGTGTCTTTTCGACCGCGGGAAGAACCTCTCTTTCACGACCATGAAAGAGAGGCGAAGTGCGGTCCTACGACAAGTTTAGCACACACTTATTCCTCTCCCATGACGTCATAAATTGGCCCCATTCAGGAAGAGATCGATTCCTCTGGTAAGCGCGGACTGTCCCAAGCACAGATTACACTACGAGTAAAATGTACCACCTACAGGAGGTTCTGCAAGGCATGCATCGACCTTTCTCCGGTCTGTCTGGCTCTGCTGCGCCAGAAGCATGTTCCCCTCCTTTGGTCACACTACGCCTAGCTACGCCCGTAGTGTGTGCCCCTCACTTGCGGTCACCACACTACGTCCTGCTACTTCAGCAGTGTGTCGCCCTTTTGCAATGGCCACCACACTGCTCTCGGGTAAGTGTTCATGCTAACGAGAGAAATGTCTGGCTTACCTGTGGGTTCATGTGCATGGGGCTCCCCCCCGGCCCTCCTGGACCCCCCGGACCCCCAGGGGGATGGGGGGAGGCCTGGGAGGGGGGGTTTGGGCCTGGGGATGGTCTCATACCCGGCGTCTGTAAGTGATAAGCGCCTGTCATCCCACCGTCCACAACTCGTTATCTTTTTATCTAATTTTACTGTTTTTTTTTATTATTTTTTTTAGCCTTCACTCAGTCATTACTTCTGGTATCTAATAAAGTAACTGTAACAGGCAAAATTACATTTATAATTAGTAAAACTATGAAATTAAACTATTGATTATGAAAATGCTACAAATTAAATATTCTAAGATAGTTTCCCCTTAAATCCTGAAGTGGAGGCCCGTTTTCTAAAGCTCCTTACAGTTACGTACTAAACTCTACATGAGTGAGGAAGGACATGCGACTGCGGCAGTCTCGGAGTTGACAGACGCGCTCTAAGGGCGGTAATAGGTTTATCTGAAGACAGGGAGGCTAATGCTGGCCTCGAGAACTACAGAAGCGTCTAGCAAATAGTGCAGCAGCCACGGCGCTGTGACGTGAAGGCGGCAGCAGCAGCAGCGGCAGTAGGACGGCAGGAAGAGTGACGGTGGAGGGAGGGGTAACCCTTAAAAAAACAGCGGTCCGGCGTGACAGCACCGAAAACCACTCGTCACTCTGACACTGCGAGTGAATCTCTCCATCATGCAAAGTGAACATGACAGGCGCCATCATGCGGTACAGGGCGGCCATCCCCAGGCCCAGAGAGAATCCGTGGGTCCAACCACAACAAAACCTCATCACAAAACCACACTAAATCCCATCAGATACCACAAACATGTCAAGGAAAATACCCAAGGCCTCGTAAGGATGGTATTTGTAAAAACTTCGCAAGTACCATTGAAAAAAATACAGAAAGTGTGCATGGGTCAACCAGAAGGAACTTTGGTAAACTTACTAAAATTGCGTGACACAGTGATTTGTATACTAGGTAACAGTGCTTTCATAATATGGACACCCTGAAGAGTAGGAACATCCCGGTGCTCACGATAAGAGTATTTTGATTTCTCTTTAAAAAAAAAAAAAAAAAAAAAAAAAAAAAAAAAAAGAACATGCATGGACTCTCACCACAGAAAACGAACACGAGTGCGGGAAGACAGAAATAGAGAAAACGAACGATTGAGCGGCAGCAGAGGGGAAACTGAAGAAAAATCTTGTCTTGAGTACTACTTGAAGCTGTCTCGAGCAATTAAAATTGGAGCATCTACATTACTTCTACTTTTCAAGGCTGAGCATGTATTCCTACACAACTCTCGTTTATTCTACTTGCATACAATTCATCTTTAGAAGTTCTATGTGTGCGCTACAAAGATTGACGGAAATGTCAATAATACTACAGTTCAGCCAAACAGTATTACAGTATTTAAATCTTTACCTATTTGCTCAAACAGTATTTTTATAAATCATAAAAATCTATGAATTAATCACACAACAAACTAAAATATTTAAGCTTACATCTTCAAATCATTAATCATTTGACATTAAAACAAGTAAAATTAATAGAGAAAAAAAAACAGAAAAGTGAAAAAAAACTGAATCCAAACTAAATAAAGAACAACAGAAAAGTCACATCACACACATTATTTCCTAAAAATCAGTCTGAAGTAAAACGCAAAAAAGTGGTGCGTCCTTAACGTTGGTGGGCCATAGCGGGCCTGTCAACAAGGGGACACCGAAAACCCGCTGTGTCACGGTGCAGCAGCCCACCACCACTTACCTCTAGACGGTACTAAATTCTAGTTGGGTCTATGGTGGTGTGTGTGGGGAGGAGGAAGAGGGAAAGGGAAAAGAGCCGGCGGGAGAAAGGGAACTTGGGGAGAGAAGAGAAAGAAGAAGAAGGGAGAGAGGGAGAGGGAGAGGGGGATATATATATATATATATATATATATATATATATATATATATATGTATATATATATAAAGAGAGAGAGAGAGAGAGAGAGAGACTTGGTCAAGCAATGTGTGGTTGTGCAAAATGTGAGAGTAGCAACGACCTGTGTCGTGCCAAAGGTGCTGTCGTTTCGTGCTGAAGGCCGGGCAGGATACGGGCACAGGGCGAAGAACGGGGGAAGAAACAAGAGAGATATAACTGAAGAGGAAAAGGTAAATGACGGCATGACAGGAGAGTGAAAGGTGAAATCTGTATGGACGCAATGTATCTGGGTTAATATTTTCTGGATTTTTTTTTTTTTTTTTTAGATAAAGTAGTAGTACTTATGCTTTTATTTTAAAATTCCCTTCAACTGAAGAACTTGTCAGTCCCAAAAATCAGCTTTTTTGTTTTAATTGAGATTTATGAAGACATGTAATATCTGAACAAATTACTTTTCGTAAATCAAGTGAAGCTTTCGAAGATTGTGTGGCCATTGATTCATGCGCCAAAAACATCTGCTTATCCGTGTAACCAACATTCTTCGAAACTATAATGAGAATAGGCAATAACCTGTAGACACATGATAGTAAAAAAGGGTGTGTAAAGTCCCAAGACTATATGCAGTGTCGGGTTATCTTCTGCACAGTAAGGAGAGTAACAGTGAACTAAAACCTGCATTATGCTGCCATACCCCCTACTCAAGGAGGAAAATCGTATTTGCGGATGGGTGGGACACGTACATTATAGAACAACTGTGGGAGATGTGACATGACGAATGTGATATAAAAGTATGAGAAATACACTGCAGAACATATTAAATAAAGTAAGCAAGGACAAATATGCTGTGAGTACTGACGTGTAACTCGTGATGTAGGAAACCATAAAATAATGTATATATATATATATATATATATTTGAAAAGAAACTCTTCTTTTGACTAAAGAGATAATGACAACGCGTCGTGAGTGTGACATGTAATCTGATAAGGTGATCAACAAGTGTCGGTTGATGACAGGGGTTGTGGCATGACAGAAAAATAGGGTCGGGGACCAAGAAGGATGAAGGAGGAGCGAGATTTCAAGTAAACTGGAAAGGGAAGGAGAGGGCGTGGTGGGCTTCACCAGCAGGAGGAAGACACTTAAAGACTCACCGGGAAGAAACCTGGAGGCATGGGACCCCCTGGACCCATGCCGTCGCTGGGGGGCATCTGTCCTATGGGGGATGGTGCTGGTCCGGCATTCTGTGGGTTAGAATAAAGGGACAGATTAGCTTTGACGTTATTAGGACACATCAAACAGGAAGAATAACAAAAGCGAAATGCAGTTTCTAGCTAGAGTACAAATATTCTTTTCAAGTTTTACACTGTTGAAAAAAAAATATATATATAAATATCACTTCCAACAATGCATGTCATTTCGAGAACAATGGCAAGTGCGCATTTTATTTTGGTTTGCGCCAGCGAGTAAATCGTTTTCTGTTACGCCGCCTTGCCGTAACGTTTTCTATGAAGGCCGAGGCGAGTGAATGGAGTAGTGTCCCTGCTCGACGCTTCCCGACCCGCTGCGCTATTATAGGCGCTGCTCACGTCGTCACTTTTCACTCCTCACGGGGGCCTCGCCTCAGTTTCATTTCGCTGACACTCAGAGGGGCAAGTTTCATTACAATTACAGAAAAAAAAAAACTTTGTAAATCAGCTGGCTATCTAGG
>NC_061826.1:1204028-1214624 GCF_019202785.1 Penaeus chinensis | reverse complement strand
AACACAGCATAATGCGAAAGGGGGAGAGAAAAAGAACAAGAAAAGACAACACGATCATAAATATTCATCAATGTGCTCTCTTCCCTATCTCCCTTATTCCCCTTGTCCTTCTGGCCTCGCCTCACCCCCCACCCCCCAACCCCACCTACTTCCCATATCTCCCCTTCCTCCTTCCCTATTTTCCTCTCTGGCCTTCTCTTGCATCCCCCACCGCCGCCCCTACTTTTCTCTCTCTCTCCCTTCCCTCTCTGAATATTTCCTCTCTACGCCTTAGAGGAAGAATAAAAAAGAACGGCAACGATAATGCCATAGCTGTTCTTCCCATCGCAAGATGGGAAGAACAGCTATGGCTGAGAGAGAAAGACAGATACAGGGAAAGAGAAAAAAAAATCTATATAGAGATATATATATATACAACCTCAAGGACTTACATTATGCGAGTTTTACGAAAGTCTAAGGTTACTGCCCGCCAGTTTTTATTTGTTTGGTAAATGACTCGCCACGACAAAAGCAAACAAGCATTCAGAGCCATGTGAGTCTTTAATCAAAATGATGTTACTAAATATCTACTATACATGTCGCAGTCTAATTTTCTTATTAACCATATGTGTAGTTAGCTGAACAGATAAAACAAAGGACTTAAACTATTTCTTAAAATTATCTCGAATATTAGGTGATTGATCCGTAAGGTTGCTTTGTAGGACGAACTGAAACGCGGTTGACGTCAGAAAGGGCATCCGGTTAGGTAAGAGTGGCACTGCCAAATCAAAAGTCTCGAATATATGATTAACATTCTGTGTGTGTGTGTGTGTGTGTGTGTGTGTGTGTGTGTGTGTGTGTGTGTGTGTGTGTGTGTGTGTGTGTGTGTGTGTGTGTGTGTGTGTGTCCGTGTCCAATTCAACCCTGTGTACATTCAAAAGATCGAGAGAGTACTTGAGTGATCAGCTATAGCGCTCTCCGGCCGGTAATTTTAGCACTGACCTTGCTCTCCCGTCGTCAGTCAACCAAGGGCTTCTCCGGGCGATAAGACGCCGCAGAAGCAGAGTCCCAACGCGGGTGACAATGAGGAAGAATTAGCGAAGCTTCACTAACTCACTTCAGCTTTGCTACGCTCGTGTTCTCCGCCAGGCACAAAGCTCGTGTTTGAAATGTCTTTAGTCAAATAGTCAGGCTGACAGAGACGCGTGCACACACACACACACACACACACACACACACCGACCGACAGACAGACAGACAGACAGACAGACCGACAGACAGACAGACAGACAGACAGACAGACAGACAGACCGACCGACCGACCGACCGACAGACAGACAGACAGACAGACAGACAGACAGACAGACCGACAGACCGACCGACCGACCGACCGACCGACCGACCGACCGACAGACAGACAGACAGACAGACAGACCGACCGACCGACCGACCGACCGACCGACCGACCGACAGACAGACAGACAGACAGACAGACAGACAGACAGACAGACAGACAGACCGACCGACCGACCGACCGACCGACCGACCGACCGACAGACAGACAGACAGACAGACAGACAGACACACACACACACACACACTCACACACACACCTGCAAGAGGTCCGCGACACCTACACGTCACAAGATGTCATACATTCTGAACATCTTCCCACCGCACACATCTTGACATGACCTCGTGACACTGGAGGTCATGAACATCTGCTGACCTTCGTATAAAGAAATATCAGAAAATAACTAAACATAATCATGGGAAATGGAAGATGAAGTATTAGAGCACTATTTGTGTGACAGTTGTGACAGTTCTTATCATTTCCTTTAGAAATACGAAGTGAAATAAAATGAGTTACGCGTTACTACTGACTCGTGATTAGCCAAGCCTTCATTTTCACCTACTGTCGTGTTTAATCTTCCTTTATTCTGGCATCCTCACCTCCCTCGTTCTCTCTCTTCCCCTTTCTCTCCTATTATTCTTCCTCCCTTTTTCAACAAAGTTCTTTCTCGTTTTCCGTTTTTATTTTAGTTTTCCTTTCTCACTCGGTCTCTATATCTCTCCCCCTTTCTCTTTCTTCCCCGTCTCCCCTTCTCTCCCTCTCCCTATCTCCCCCTATGCTTGTTAAATTATCCCCTAGTAGAAGAGAATGCGTGTGCGTGTGCGTGTGCGTGTGCGTGTACGCGTGCGTGTGTGCGTGTGTATGCGTGCGTGTGGGTGTGCGTATGCGTGTGGGTGCGAGTGTGAGTGACTGACTGACTGAGTTGGTGAGCGAGTGAGTGCTTGTACGTGCATGCATCGGCTGGAACAGGGGCGGGAGGCTGAGGGGGAGGAGGGTGGTTTAATTACCGCCCCCCCCCCCTCCCTTCCACAGATATGCGGTCTGCAGTAACTGTTCTCCACCACTACCTTCAGCACACGGAGCACCAGCGTCCCACGGGGAGCACTTGGACGACTGTCCCCTCCCCTCTCTCGTCTCCCTCTCCCTCAGTTCAGGAAAATGGTACAAGAGAATATACAAGGAAAATACAACTGCAATGAAGCAAAGCCACAGTGACTGAGGAACAACAACTTGTCACGTTTCGAGTTAGAATACGACTCTTCATCAGATTTTATAGGGGTTGTTGCATTTGTTCCTTCTACGTGCTTTCCTTCATCTTAGCGCTGACGTAGAGAAATGTATAAGTGAAGATGTAGCAGACGAGGTAACACAGCTAGCGAAGTGCTTAGTGTAGAAAATGGGAAGGGGGAGAAGGGAAGGGGGAGGGGATGGTAGCAGAGAGAAAGGGAAAGGGAGATACAGAGGGCGGGGAGAAGTGAAGGAGAAGGGGTTGAGAGGGAAGAAAGGGGGAAGAAGGGAGGAAAGGGAAGAAAGGGGGGAAGAGGGTAAAGAGAAGGGGAGATTGAGAAGTGGAGGATGGGTGGGGGGAGGCACGGAGAAGTGGGGAGAGAGGTGGGTCGGGGAAGTGGGAAGGATGAAGGGGGAAGGGGGAGAAGGAGGGGGAAAGAGGGAAGGGGGGAGGGGCGGCCGTGGGAACCCAGAACAAGATGCAGCAGCCGCCGGGACGTTCACCCGCTGGGTTACCTCGCCCTTTCACCCCCCCCCCCCCTCCTCCAAACCTTCTCCCCGTGTGCAAACCTGCTACTGTCGCTCCCGAACATTCCACGTCTTCACCCACTCCCTCTTCGTTGATTTCCATTCCCACTGCCAGACCAAGTCTTCGGCGTCATCTCATGCGAGATTTCATAAGTCTCTTGTCAACCCTCTCCACCCATTTCAAAGACTACCCACGAGTCTACGAGCCTTTCCTTCGTGCGCCTCCTCTCGCGCCTCGCTCGCTCGCTTCCTTCCTCTTCCTTCGACTAACTTTTCCAGGCCGCCTCGCACGCCTCCACGCCCGACTCGCTGCGTGAGGTTTGCTTCCCGGTGCCTGTGCTAACACTCGTCCTTTTGCCCCGCCACAGAATTTCCCGCCCAGGGTCTCCGGTAGAAACCGCTCGCCGATTGCATGACGAAAAGGAACTCCGCCCAGATCGAGGCGGCAAGCGGCCCGGAACAAACACCGAATCCTCGCCTCCTCCGGGACATGCCTGGCCTCCGACGGGAGAGGACAGCGCGGGGCGTCGCCGCTCTCTTCGGCGTAAAGTGCATTAACGTGCCGTCGACATCCCGCCCTGCACCCACGGAGATGCGGCCGCCTCCATATGGCAAACAAGCGACACATACACACACGGACGCACGAACAGACAAACAAAATGTGTGTACGACAGTGTGAGAAACCGCCCGAGGCGAAAACCCAGCCCTCCTCCGAGGCTCCTCCTTCTGCCTGCCCCTCCGGCCCCCTCGCGTCCTACCGTCCCCCCCTCCTTGCAGTCCCTCCCCCCTTCCCACCCACGCTCCTTCCCTACCTCGACCTTATCCTGTATCCCTCGCTCGGACCTTGTCCCCTCCCACTCGCCGGTCTTGTTCACATGCCCCGCACCCTTCCTTCCAGCGCCATTTTTTCTCTTGGCTCTGTTTGCATCTCGTCCTCGCCTCCTTCGCGTGTTTCTCGCCAGGGTTTTATTCCCTTCTCCAGCTCCGTGCCCCGCCTGCCCGGTGAGAGCGCGAAGGAGACGACAGATAGATGATCTGGAGGTTCTGACACAGGAGTCACGGCCCGCGAGAAGCCTCTTTCTCTCTGGCTCTTCGCTGGTCGGGTCATCTGAGCAGATTCACGCTCTCTCTCTCTCTCTCTCTCTCTCTCTCTCTCTCTCTCTCTCTCTCTCTCTCTCTCTCTCTCTCTCTCTCTCTCTCTCTCTCTCTCTCTCTCTTTGTATGCATACATGTATATATGTACATACGTGTGTGTGTGTGAGAGAGAGAGAAAATGTGTGTGTGAATGTGTGTGTGTGTGAATGTGTGTGTGAATGTGTGTGAATGTGTGTGTGTGTGTGTGTGTGTGTGTGTGTGTGTGTATGTGTATGTGTATGTGTGTGTGTGTGTGTGTGTGTGTGTGTGTGTCTGTGTGTGTGTGTGTGTGTCTGTGTGTGTGTGTGTGTGTCTGTGTGTGTGTATGTGTGTATGTGTATGTGTGTGTGTGTGTGTGTATGTGTATGTGTGTGTGTGTGTGTGTGTGTGTGTGTGTGTGTGTGTGTGTGTGTGTGTGTGTGTGTGTGTGTGTGTGCGCACGCGCATTTATATGCATGTGAACACACACACACACACACACACACACACACACACACACACACACACACACACACACACACACACACACACATACACACACACACACAGATATATATCTATACATACTTACACACATACATATATATATTCATTTATTTACTTTTACATATGCATATCACCCGTCATCCAAGCCAAGTAACCACGGCCCAGCAAGCCAGACAGGACGCCCAGCCCCGGTCTGAGCGTGGGCGTGGGAGTGTGACCTGACCCCATGACACACTGCCCTGGGCCTCTGCGTGACACACGGGCCACGCCTACAGCCTACCACACGCCGCTCCCTTATCTCATCGCCATCAAAGGACATGACACAAGCACGGCTACATCGCAGCCGCCTCGCAAAGCCAATGAAGTGGTTTCGGGTAAACAGTACCCATAGGTATGTAACCAAAGCGGGCGCCTCGACCCGTAGAGTTTTCACACTCACCCACTTCCTCTTCCAGCCGCTGTTTTACTTACCTGCAAAGAGAAAGTTAATCACGGGTTAGAGACATGACATACTGCAACGTCTTTACATATTAAAAGTTCACTGAAGAACAAGTGATGCCTTATAATAGACAAAAGGAAAATGGCAATAACAATACAGAAAGGGGAAAACATACACGGTACATTAACCCCCCCTCGTCTTCCCGAGGGAGAGGGAGGGAGGGAGAGAAAGAGAGAGAGCGAGAGAGAGAGAGAGAGAGAGAGAGAGAGAGAGAGAGAGAGAGAGAGAGAGAGAGAGAGAGAGAGAGAGAGAGAGAGATTTACTCTAATGCATCACTCACCCTCCGCCTCCTCCCCATGCAACAATTGAATGTATTTGGCATACAGTAGCCAAAAAAGGAGGAATTATTGCAACAACCTTGTGAGGAATACAAATCACTTTTAAAGTACATCGTCTTTACGAAAATATAGGGGTATATATATGCTTATGTTTGTTTGTTTGTGTGTGTGTGTGTTGTGTGTGTGTGTGTGTGTGTGTGTGTGTGTGTGTGTGTGTGTGTGTGTGTGTGTGTGTGTGTGTGTGTGTGTGTGTGTGTGCAGAGAGAGAGAGAGAGAGAGAGAGAGAGAGAGAGAGAGAGAGAGAGAGAGAGAGAGAGAGAGAGAGAGAGAGAGAGAGAGAGAGAGAGAGAGAGAGAGTAAAAGAGAGAGAGCAAATGTCACTGATTTAATGGATATATAAGTACATTGAGGCCGCCTAAGTGAGGCGGGCGCGGGCACTCTGCAGCCTCCCCGCCCCCCGTCCCGAGGCCCAAACACGTGGCTGGAGCAACACGTGCTTCTGGCGGCCGCCACCACCGCCACCCTAGCGTTGCACACGCGCATTTCCACGCGCGCACGCCAGAACCACGTCTCCTGTTTCCTCCACTTCGTCTATAAATACTAATCATGTTATAGGACAATCTAATGCCAGGGAACCTCAAGGATAAGAGCGTTAATAAAACATTCATGAGGTTCGTGGTATCGGGGTTCGAGGAACCTCCCAAGGCCTTTAATCAACCATCAACATTATGGTTTAATCTGAGATTTAGAGACCACGACTTGAATAAATACACAAAACGTATTTCTAGAACCATCTTAAAAAATGAAATCGGATTCTCCATATATCGAGATCAAGCCAACCCGACTTATCTTTCCCGCAAACGAATGAGTCGGTGGCATCTGGCACCTCCCTCGCCCTGTTGTCATAGCAACCAACGCCCACGTGACCCACACCAACGTTCTCAGGCACGCTACGGCCAACGTTCTTCTCAATGCCACATGGAACGTTCTTAATAATGCTACGGAGACCGGAGTCTGGCCCTCGCTGAGCCCTGCATGGCGTCAGTGGCTTAATATCCACGTTCCAAACTAGAGAGCGGCTTTAATTCGTGTTGACTATGACTAAAATACCAACGTGTATACCAATCACTGATGTACTTTTGGAAAGTTGCGAGCATCCCCCTGTTACTAAAAGCACGTACACCGAGTAAACCCACAAAGTGACTGGATATATAGGCAATTACTTAGTGAAGAAATAGAAGCATCTGTTCAAAGACACCTGGCATGGCGAGGGTGTTAACACTGCTCGGAGTATCATGATCTGCATGTGAGCAACGTCTAGTACCCCAGAGACGTGCACTGAAGATAATTAAAAAAATAAAACAAGACACTATTTAAATACTCCCTCAGAAAAAAAGCTCGTATATACTTTGAAAAAAGAACTTGTAAGGCAGCAGTCAAGAGCACATTAAACACTGTGTACATGTCCGTGCGTGATTGAGAATCAGCGTGCGAGTGTGTGCGTGCGTGCGTACGCTGGGGAAAAGCTCACTGGAGCCCGGGCAACGGTGTGCCACATCAACATGTCAGTAACCTCACATGCACCACCTCACCTCCAGCTGTTCTTGGACCGGGGGGGGGGGGGGGGGGGGACGGGACCACGAGGAGGAGGAGGAAGAGGGGCAGATGGGAGGGGGGGGGGAGCGGAATAGGTGGTGGAGGAGGAAGAGGAGAAAAATGCGAGGGCGACGCAGACGAGAGAAAAATAATATGATAAAGAGGAAGAGGACGAAAAAAATGGGGAAGCATCCGAAGTCTTAGCAAATCCAGAGTGACAGACAGCGGAGAAAATGACAGATGAACAGAAAAAGAAATTTACGTGGATGCTACTTAAGGAGAAACTTTAAATAAATCAAACAAATGGAAGTATTTCAATCCTACTGAGACCTGTTTTAGAACACCGAAACACTAACTTCGAAGAAAAGTCAGAAGGAGAACAAGGAAAAACACAAACGCAGCAGAGAAGAGGGCGGAAGGACACCATGCCCCCCCACCCCCTTCCCACCGACCCATGCAAGGCCCCTGACCTCTCGGTGACCTGTAATTATGGCTCTGTATGACCTCTGCCCCGCCGCTGTGACACCCTGCGAATCTTAATTCAGGCTATCACAACCGCCTGGCGACATTGAGGAACCCTGCCGACGTTGCAGAAAAAAAAGAAAAAAAAAACATCCAACGTGTGTAACTCTGCCTAGCGTTGCTGGGGAAACGTTCGGCTAAGAGACACATCCACGTACTTCTGTTGGGCGGCTTCCTTCGCCTCTGTTTTACGTCACCCTGACACCCAAGTGGTTTAAAAGTAGTTCCATTCTCCCGCGAAACCGCCGTCTCTTCCCCCCTGACATCCCCTCGGAAGCTCTGCAAACCTTCCAGAGACGAACTAAAAAAAAACAAACTAATCTCCTCCTTCATTCTAACAAACACAAAACTATGATCATTTCAAAATTCATCAAAAAGAAAAAAGAGAAGAAATCAAATGACGAGAGCTCTCCAAGGCTCACGTCACGGTTCTCGCTTACTCCACCAGAGGCAGTAGAGGCTCCAGGGTATCGATGATCGGCTCTCCCGGAACACAGCCGGAGATAATGACAATCCCAGAAATTACAGGTGATTGGACGCACAACTCAGCGACAGAACGCCGAGGAAGACGTTACAGGTGTTGGGGAAAGGGGGGGGGAGGGGGGGGAGAGGGGGGGGAGGGGGATGGAAAAGGAGGGAAAGGGAGAGAGAGCGGGAGGAGAGGGAAAGGGGGGGATGGGAGAGAGAGGGAGGATGGGAAGGAGAGGGCGGGAAGGGAAGGAGAAGGGGGTGGGAGGGAAAGGGAGAAGAGAAGGGAAAGGTAGGTAGAGGGGGAGGGGGGAGAAAGGAGGGGTATGTACATCTGTGAGAAGCCACAACTAAAATGAGATGACGATGATGACTCATACCTGCCACAAAGGCACGAAAATGACCTCTGACCTTAGCTTCCTTGCAATGCATTTCCCCCTCCCATGTACCCCCCCCTCCCTCTCTCTCTCTCTCTCTCTCTCTCTCTCTCTCTCTCTCTCTCTCTCCTCTCTCTCTCTCTCTCTCTCTCTCTCTCTCCCTTCTCTCTCTCTCTCCCTTCTCTCTCTCTCTCCCCTCTCTCTCTCTCTCTCCCTCTCTCTCTCTCTCCCTCTCCCTCTCCTCTCTCCTCTCCTCTCTCTCTCTCTCTCTCTCTCTCTTCTCTCTCTCTCCTCTCTCTCTCTCCCTCTCTCTCTCTCTCCTCTCATCCTCTCTTCCTCTCTCTCCTCTCTCTCTCTCTCTCTCTCTCTCTCTCCTCTCTCTCTCTCTCTCTCCTCTCTCTCTCATCTCTCTCTCTCTCTCCCTCTCTCTCTCTCTCTCTCTCTCTCTCTCTCTCTCTCTCTCTCTCTCTCTCTCTCTCTCTCTCTCTCTCTCTCTCTCTCTCTCTCTCCTCTCCCTCTCTCCCTCTCTCTCTCTCTCACCTCTCTCTCTCTCCCCTCTCCCCCCCCTCTCCCTCTCCCTCTCTCTCTCCCTCTCCCTCTCCCTCTCCCTCTCCCTCTCCCTATCCCTCTCCCTATCCTCTCCCTCTCTATCTCTCCCTTCTCTCTCTCTCTCTCTCTCTCTCTCTCTCTCTCTCTCTCTCTCTCTCCCTTCTCCCTCTCCCTCTCCCTCTCCCTCTCCCTCTCCCTCTCTTTCTCTCTCTCTCTCTCTCTCTCTCTCTCTCTCTCTCTCTCTCTCTCTCTCTCTCTCTCTCTCTCTCTCTCTCTCTCTCTCTCTCTCTCTCTTCTCCCCCCTTTTCTCTTTCTTTCTCTCTTCTCTCTTTCTCTCTCTCTCTCTCTCTCTCTCTCTCTCTCTCTCTCTCTCTCTCTCTCTCTCTCTCTCTCTCTCTCTCTCTCTCTCTCTCTCTCTCTCTCTCCCCTTCTCCCTCTCTCTCTCTCTCTCTCCCCCTTCTCCCTCTCTCTAACTTTCTCCCTTCTCCCGTGACCATACACGACCTTACTGGCATGCAAAAGGAGAGACGGTTGCATGAGGAAGGGGGAAAGGGGAAGGGGGAAGGAGGAGGGAGAGGGGAAAGGGGAGGGAGGGGGTGATTGCAACCTCCCTACGTGACGGAATGTCTCGTTGCAAGCGTATGTGGAATAGGGTATGGAGGGAAGGGGGGGAGGGGGATCGAATAGGTGAGTGGTGGGGGAGGCCTGTGTTGGGGTGGGTGGTGGGGGGTAGAATAGGTGAGTGCTGGGTGGGGGGGGGGTATAATAGGTGTGCTGGTGTGGGGGGAGATACATAGGTGAGAGCTGCAGGGTGGGTTGTGTGTGTGGGGGGGGGGGGGGGGTAGAGTAGGAGTGGTAGGGAAGAGGAGAGGTAGAATTCGACAAAAAATAGGGGGGAGGGGGGGGGGGGTTGTGATTCGGCTTAAACAACATACAATCGGATTAGAGAAAGGTGGGGGGGGCTGTTATTTCCCAAAATTATTGGCCTAACGCGCAGGGAATAATAAAAACTTCAACGAATAGAAACAAGGCGGATAGGGAATAGATGGATAGGGGGGAGGGGGGGCTGATCCCCTTCCCCCTCCTGTAGAGTACCGAACGCTTATATATTAAACGAAATTTCTTATCTTGAATGTACCGATAGATGCTTCTATAGATAAACTTATAGATAGATAGACAGATGAATAAGATAGACAGATGAATAGACAGTAAAAACACACTGATATGATAAACAGGCAAATAAAGTGATAAGAAAAAATATATTGGTAGATATATAGACAGACTGACTAACAAACTGACTGATGACCAAAGACAGATAGACAGCCATAAGTCGACAGAGAGATGGGCGAGACAGCCAGGAGTCCACCATCCTTCCCATGCCATCTTTAGCGAAGAACCAACACACTTAAAACTAAACCAAAAATAAATGGCAAAATACCCATCGCCTAAACCCATCCACGCAATCAATAACTTAAAACACGACATCACCTTCAATAACGCTTAAATGACGGGCAAACACCGCGACATCTGTAATGAAATCCGCGGGCGCGAAGTGGGCCACCGCGCGCCCCTCCTGCCGCCATCTTGGATTCGCGGCGA
>NC_061826.1:1196528-1201528 GCF_019202785.1 Penaeus chinensis | reverse complement strand
TGTTATTATTATTATTATTATTATCATAATTACCATCATTACAAGCATTATCATTATTACAATTGTTGTTATTATCATTATCAATTAGCATTATCATTGTTATAATATTAATGTCATCATTAATGCAACTATTGTTATTATCATCATTATTATCATTACTCTCATTATAATTTATATCCATACTTTTTGTTTTCATCATCATTATCATCTTTTATATTTTTGTTGTTGTTATTATTATCATTATTATTACTATTCCTTTTTATCTTTACTACCACCACCTCCTGTTGCCAATACCATCGCTTCCATTGCAAATATCCCGTCACTGTAGCTACAGCATCATCCCGTTCACCCACGTCCACACCCCAGCATCACCACAGCGCCACCACCGCCAACACATCGCCATCACCATCACCACTCCCACCGACACCACAGCACCCTCGCCTCCCACCGCATCACCGTCACCTCTCCCGCTTACACACATCACCAACACCACAATCACCACAGCACACCAGCATCACAGCACAGCCAAATCGACAGCCTCAGCCTCAGCATCCCCCAAACCACAGCATCATCGGCGTCGCCACACCAGCGGACATGAAGTACCCGTAATTCTGGTGGGTTCAAAGCAATTCCCGATGAACTCCCGGCCGTTAGGATCAAATTCCTTCGACCGACGTTGCATCGAACCCCTCTTCTCTTGCCCCTCGCCCCCTTGGCTGTCTCCCTGTTTCGGTCTCGGTCTCTGGTTGCGCTTCTGTTTCGGAATCGGATTCGCGGTGTCTCCCGTATCTGTCTCTGTCTCTGTCTCTGTCTCTGTCTCTGTCTCTGTCTCTGTCTCTGTCTCTGTCTCTGTCTCTGTCTCTGTCTCTGTCTCTGCCTCTGCCTCTGCCTCTGCCTCTGCCTCTGCCTCTGCCTCTGTCTCTGTCTCTATCTCTATCCCTATCTTTGTCTCTGTATCGCTGATACAATGAAAATAAAAATAATAAATAATAATAATACCAATGAAGATAACTATGATAATGGTAATCATAATTACAATGATAATAACTGTATTAAAAAAAAACAATAATTATGATAACAATAATAATAACAATAATAGAAGAGACAAAGAAGAGGGAGAAGAGGAGGAAATAAAGAAGAAAAGAAGAAAAGAAGACAAGAAGAAAAGAAGAAGAAGAAGAAGAAGAAGAAGAAGAAGAAGAAGAAGAAGAAGAAGAAGAAGAAGAAGAAGAAGAAGAAGAAGAAGAGGAAAAAGAAGAAGAAGAAGAAAGAAAGAAAGAAGAACAAGGCCAAGAAGAAAAGCAAGAACCCGCAGCAGCAGGAGGAGCAGGACGCGGCGACGGCGGCGGCCTCGCCAAGACGAAGCCGAGGGACGAAAGCGAAGCGTGATTATGCGCGTAGTTCGAGGCGAGATACTCGGATCGGTGGAGAGGAGACAAGGAGAGAAGGAGACGTGGGAGAAAGGGAAATAAGAGAGAGAAAAAAGTCATAAATCAAACTGTGTGAGAAGGTGGAGAACGAGTAAAACGGGAGAGAGGGAGTGCAATGAACTAGGACGGTTATCGAACATGACCAAATAAAAAGGGGTCTTAGGAAGAGACCTTGCGAGAAAAAAAGAGAAGAAGAACAATTAACATAAAGATGTGGAAGAAGACGGAGAGAGACTAGAAACCCCCGAGAAGGAAAGTCCAGGAGGGAATCCCACCGGGTTTTCAAGCGAGTGTTAAATTCGCGATCGCTCGGCCCTCCTCCCATCTACGACCCCAATATAGCCCAGAAAAAAAAAAGATAAAAAAAATACTCGAAGCAAAAAGCCTTACAAAGACATCCTATTGTGCTTCAGGCGTAGTCGAGAACGTAAATACAGCCAGTTTCCCTTCAGCGGAAAAGAGGGAAAACACCCACACACCACTAGGAATCGCAGTAGCCAAAACCAAGAATCCTTTTCAGCAAGACACCCAAGGTAATCCAAGGTGGAGATGCATCAGGTGTACCCTCCCATTGATACACCCGTGCACCCTAGACATCCATGTACCCACGTGCTCCCTCGGCCACAAAGACACCACGAGTGTACCTCCCCTCTTCCCCTGGCCCGCACCGCCGTCTAGAGCCGAGTCTAGAAACCAGACACTGCTCCGTGTACCCTAGACCCCCGCCAGACTCGGCCTAAGCTCCGCGGTGTAGCTCGGCCAAACCAGTGGCACCTCCTGACAGGGGCGTTCCTGCGTTGGGTGCATTTCGAGCGAGGGAGATCGATATGTGGTAGATGGAGTGTGTGTTGGGGGATAGGCCGAAGGAGATGGGAAGGATTCGTTACACCATGGGCTGACCCGGCGAGTATCACGTTAGGCTCAAGCGGAGAAGTCGGCGTCGTCCGCAAGAATCTTTGTGATTCGTGATTGTCAGTTAAGACACTCCTTGGGCATCAGCGAAGCGGCGAGGTCCCCCATCATCCCTTGCTCGTAGCACTTCACAAACAACCCAATGATATCCACGGCGAGACACGGAGACACGCCCAATAGCACTCACATCGCCAAAGCCACGCAGGATCCCGACGTACGCAAACTCAGACACGTACACACACATGTGAAGACACTCACGAACAAATTGCGAAATAGAATTATCCGCAGAAAACATGTATACTAACATGCATGCACGCAAGCACGCACGCAAGCACACACACACACACACACACACACACACACACACACACACACACACACACACACACACACACACACACACACACACACACACACACACACACACGACTAAACATAAAGACAACAGCATACAGTCACAGAGCGAGGCCAACAGAGAGAACCCTCCCCCTCACCCCCCTCGCCCTCCTCCCAACAGTACCAAGATCGTAATCTGGTTTTACCCACAGTTTCGCTCGATCTGCCCGCTCAATACTGACATTGCGGGACACTCTCCATACTCCTTGCTTCTTTCTCCTCACCTTCCCGCCTTCCGTTCATCTTCTCTCCTCCTGCGGACCACTTGCCATGGCTCCGTTCCTTCAGTTACTTCATTCTCCCTTCGTGCTGCCTTGCCCTGAAGTCAAGCTCCCTCCCCCTCGGACCGATCTGCCCCTCCCCTCCTCCCTCCGACCTTGCCCCTCTCCCCCTCCCCCCTCCCCCCCCCTTCGTCCTGGCTACCCTTCCACCAGTCTTTTCACCGCTTGGCTAAACTAACACGCCACACGCGGACGGAGATGTAGAAATAGACAGAGCAATATAGCCATAGGTATATATACATACATATATACATATATACATACACAAGCATGGAGGGATAGCCAAGCACACCCATAGCTTCCCTTGGTTGTCAAATGCCATTAAGTTTCTCTGTCTATCTCCATCGTTATTCCTCGCTTTGTGTTCCTACAACTTCGGGTCTTCCCCTTCTTCCGATTTATATATATGTGTGTGTGTGTGTGTGTGTGTGTGTGTGTGTGTGTGTGTGTGTGTGTGTGTGTGTGTGTGTGTGTGTGTGTGTGTTATCTATTCATTTTTATTTTTACTTATACATATATTAAGAATCTCCATTCACCCTTGGCACAAAAATCCTTTTCCATTCTCTCCCTCTATGACCTCACTACGTTCACCCTTCAATCCATCAGTCTACCTTTTTCCACTCCGTAAACTCCCTCCCTCTGCGACTCCCTCCCTCTGCGACTCCCTCCCCTCCTTCCTACGCCTCCCCCTCCTCCCCCATCGTCCGACCCTTACTATAACTGCCTCCCCTACATCTACACCCTCTCCCCTGGCGCTCCCCTTCCCTCCACTGCGCCGCCACCACCGCCGCCGCCACCGCCGCCGCCGCCGCCACACGGTACATCACTATCCCCGCGGGACTGTACCTTACCGTAGCCCGCCATGTCGCATACAAGGTCTAACATACACATACACGCACACAGAAATAGAAACACACACACACACACACACACACACACACACACACACACACACACACACGCGCACACGCACACGCACACGCACACGCACACGCACACACGCACACGCACACGCACACGCATGGAGGATGGATGGAGGGAGGGAGGGAGGGAGGGGGGCGAGAGAGAGAGAGAGAGAGAGAGAGAGAGAGAGAGAGAGAGAGAGAGAGAGAGAGAGAGAGAGAGAGAGAGAGAGAGAGAGAGAGAGAGAGAGAGAGAGAGAGAGACTTTTTCCATTAGTTATCAACCAAACAAGGGTTAGTATACATCACATTGTAGCCATGTATATCTGCTCCTATAGCTATAGAGACGTGGCGGAGCATGGACCGCCGCCGCTAAAACTATGTCTGCCAAAACACTGAACCAAAAAGAAAAAAAGGGAAACAGGGCTGAAAAAATATATAAACAAAAGCATAAAAAAACGCCAGCCGGATCCCAGCAGCGGCCACGGAATCCAACAGATCTAGCATGCTTCTTTCTACAAAAGGTTATTCATTCCTTCTTCAAGTGTAATGCTAACAAACATTGGCTAAATCTTTAAGGGAAACTGATCACTTAAAAGAACCAGCACAAAATTCAATAAAGCGTTGCGGCTCTGGATTTATACACTAACGTATTTTCAGCATTTCACGTCCTTTTGGCCGATTCTCTATTTCGCGCGACGCATCTTTTCCCAACCGCAGCTCGCCAGGCATTCCCGGCGAGATATTTTGGCGTTTCATAATTATTCGTCCGGGATTCAGTTTACCGCATCTCCTTGGGATCTCTATGGATTATTCTTGCACCACGGGAGCGTCTCCTGCCATGACAACCTCTCAAAACTAATCTTATGTAAGTAAAGAATGATAATAAAAATACTGTAAAATATGCGATCATTCTGACCTTAAATACTTGGTGTTCCTCCAACGGGATTCTCGCAAAGCATTATGGGCCTTACGTCTCCCACGCGCGCCGTCCACAATGCACGTAAAGTTCACGATCAACAAGGCACATAATTGCGTGCACCGATCCCAGCCATTCCTCGAGTAATATTGATTTGTCT
>NC_061826.1:1181528-1191528 GCF_019202785.1 Penaeus chinensis | reverse complement strand
CGCGGTGGGCGTGACTTTGGAAACCAGGGTATTGTGTCTTTATCTTCTTGCTTGCGCTTCTAAAAAGATACGAAGTTATTTTACACTGTTTCAACTGTTTGTTTACCTTCGGAGAACTATTTAGAATAGAGTTCTGCTTTACAAAGGCATGATTATTTATCTTGAAGACGCCCAAGCATTGCCAATTATAATAATGTATGCACCCCGTTTTTAAGCCTGTTCTCTGGTCTCGCATCGTTTATTCTACTAGTCTGCATGACAAAATTATGTCTGACATATATATTTTGACAGATGATATATTTGACTCTCAAGGAGCATCCAAGGCAATGGACACACGGGTCTGATGTATAAAATCCACACTTTGACAATTTGCTACGAAGATTTATGCGTGTATTCCCAACCGCAAGGCCGAATTTTGCACAAGACTACGACATTACATCAATAATACCCTGGGAATAGCAAAGCTACATTTTCATGTCACACTATTTAATCAATACATGCACCCAAGACAAGGCAGAAGCAGGTGAGATGAACCGACGTCCCGCCTGATACGACAGACGTAGGCAGAATACCGCCCCCCCCCCCTCCCTCCCTCGCACCCTAGAACCCAACACGTCAGCGTGGCGAGTCTTTAGGCCTAGTTGAGTGTCGGGAGGAGAAGGGGGGTGGGGGGGGTGAGTCTACGCAGCCGACTCTTTTCGGCCTCGCTTCCCCCTTTGAGGACGCACCGGGACTCGCGAAGGGCGCTGGCGGCGAGCTCGGGCTTGAGGGAGTGACTGCGGGAGCGGGAGATGCTACCGCTACTGCTACTCCTACAGGTACTCCTACGGATGCTCCTACTACTACTGCCGCTGCTACTTTCAGCCACAGCCACTATAAAAAGGTGTCCACGATTCGGCTAGTCATGCCTACACTTTTTTTTTTTTCTTTTGTTTCTTGTATAACACAACCGATCGATTTATCTGTAACATACATTGGTGTAGGCACGTGTAGACATTGCAGTGGGTGTTGTAAAATTAAATTTGTAATAGGCGTAGTAAAAATAAAAAAATATAAAGGTCTATCTATTTATGCAAGACACGTGTTTTATGAAAGATAAAGAGAGTTTTAGGGTCGATATCGCACGGGGGAACACATTATAAACCATGCCGTTCTTTCGCCGATGGATAATGGACGAGAAAAAAAAAACAATCATGACTGCCGAACGTGTTTTTTTCTTTATTTCTCTGTTCAATGACCCCGAAGTGATGGCAGTGAGATGAACAACGACCCCAGGGGATAAGGTACGACGGGGGAAACGGTACAACGGACAACGACCAGGGGAAACTGCGCGATGAACAACGACTCACGGAAAACGGTACGATGGACAACGACCCCCGGGGGGAACACGCCATGAACGACTCGAGGCAGAACGGTACGATGAACGGCCCCACGGGAAACGGCGCGATGAACAACGACCCCAGGGGGACCGAGCCAACAAGCACGACCCCGGGGCGCTTGGTGCGACCAACGCCTCCGCGGCACCAGCGTGATGAGCAAGAGATCACGGCTTTCGATGGCGGGTCGGACGAAAAACGCGAAGCAAGGCGAACAAATAACCAAGGGCGGGGTAACTCAGTGACCCCTGGTGGGTGGACGGGCGTGGGAGACGGGGTGGGGCGTGGGACGGGCGGGCCGGGGATGTATTAATGCCTGGACATCAGAGCTTTTACGGATGTTCCTCTGTGGCGGGGAGGCGACGTCCCTCTCCTCCCGCCTTTCAGGTGAGGTGCGGTGGGTGGCGGGGGTGAATTGCTACTCTGCGCGCCAATTTATGGTGTTGGGGTTGAAGGTTAGGTTGTATGAACCGCGGCTCCGAGGTGGTCCCCTTCCCGCCACCCCTCCTCCCCTACCTGGGCCTCTACCGGTCGCGCCCCCCCCCTCCTCCTCCTCCTCCTCCTCCTCCTCCTCCTCCTCCTCCTCCTCCTCCTCCTCCTCCTCCTCCTCCTCCTCCTCCTCCTCCTCCTCCTTCCCTCCCCCTGCTCTCCCCACCTTCTGACTTCCAGCCTCCCGACCATGACACTGACACCTTCAAGCGCCATTTAACACCCTTATACTCATCTCTCCATCAAAATTTCCACGGGTAGGCCATATTAAGATATTCGCTTAATTAAGCCGCCACGAATGCGCGGTTGATCTACATCCAGGTAATCTGTATGCGAAGTGCGCACCGAGCAAGGCCAACAAGGTGCGCGCTGTTGCCACGCTCCCGCCATAGTCGCGCCATGTTGCCACGTCTCCACTCAATCACTTGTCAAACATCTCGGCGCTAAGTACAAGTACCTGTACAAAGCTCTTGCAAGCTGCTATGTGCCCGCGCGCGCTATCTCGTGCTCATCTCGATGCCTTTCGCTCACGCCCGTCCGATCCCGAATCACAGAGCGGCCGCGTGTGCTGGTCCATTATCGACGTGGATTTATCAAGCGGAGCCGCAGGAAATCATAAATACACGCATATACCTCCCTCTCCCCGAGTTACCTTGTAGGGGTCCGCAGCGCCGCCGCTCGCCCGAACGCGGACGGCCGGCTGTTATGAGCGCCCTTACACACACACACACACACACACACACACACACACACACACACACACACACACACACACACACCACACACACACACACACACACACACACCACACACACACACATCACACACACACACACACACACACATACATACACACACACACCACACACACACACACACACACACACACACACACACACACACACACACACACACACACCACACCACACCACACGCACACCCCACGCACACGCACACACGCACACCACGTCGCCCCCTGCTTACCTTCTTTAAAAGGCTACTACATCTGGTAACCTCTTTTTCTCTTTGTAATTGGTTTTTTTAAATTTTTCCCTTTTTAAAGCGCCGCCATTTCGCAGGGGAACCCTTTAAAAAAAGCCGGAAAACCCCCGAAACCCATGAACAGGAAGAGAAGAAAAGGCTGGGTGGTCAAAGGGGGGGTTTGGGGGAGTGAGTGAGTTAGTGAGGGGGAGAGAGTGATTTATTTAGTGATGATGAGTGAGTGGGAGTGAGTGAGTGAGTGAGTGAGTGAGGGAGAGATGAATGAAAAGAAAAGAAAAGAATGAATGAATGAGTGAGGAGGAGGGGGGGAGGGGAAAGGGGGGGGGAAGTGAGTGAGTGATTTACAAATTCAGAATGAAGAAAGGAGAGGGAGGAGGAAGGGGGGGAGGGGAGGGGGGAAAGGGAAAGGGGAAAAAAAGAGGGAAAAGGGAGAAGAACCCAAAAGCATGGTGGGGGGGGGGGAGGGAAAAGGGGGAGGGGAGGGGGGGGAGGAGGGGGGCTGGGGGCGGGGCGAGAGAGATAGAGGGGGAAGAGAGAAAAGAGAGAGAGAAAAGAAGGTCCAAGGGGAGAAGAGAGAGAGAGAGAAGAGAAAAAGAGGGGGGGAGGGGTAAAAAAAAGACGGGCAACAGACACACGCAGAGGCCAGACCCCGGTGCAAACGACTGTCCTCCCGAAAACGGGAAAAACTGCCGGGAAAAAAACCGACCGAGTGAAACAGGGACCGAGGAAAGCAGAAATGAAAGAAGCAAAGAACCCAAAAATAAGGGGGCAGGGGGGGGGGAAAGGGTTGGGGGTTTCCGTGGGGCCCAAGGGTGGGGGCAGATCACGACAAAACGATACACGGGGGGCAGGAATGAGGTCACGGAGGCGATGATGTGGGTTTAAAAAGGGGGGTGGGTTAGATGCGGCCGTGTTTACTGATCGTTAAAGAGGGAGTTTGGGTGGGCGGCGAAAGGTGGGCGAGAATGAGGTCTCGGGGGTGGCGAAGGCGAAGATGGGCTCTCGGTGGGCGGCGAAAGGTGGGTTCGAATAAGCCCCCCAGGGGGGCCAAAAAATGGGGGAGATAAAAGGTAAAAGTCACGGTGGGTTATGAGGAGGGTTGGGTGGGCGGCAGATGGTGGGTTAGGGTGAGGTCCTGGTAGGTGGTAAAGGGTGGGCAGGGAAGGGGGGTTTCAAGGGGAAGGAAAAGGAGGGGAGGTAATTGGGGCGGTCCCTTCCCCTTTCCCAGCTCCAAAACCCCCTTTTCCCCGCTGACCCCCCTTTTTTAGCCCCCTCTTTTCCCTTTCCCCCCTCTTCCTTCCCCCCCCCCCCCTCATTTTTTCCCCCCCCCCTCCCCTTTTTCCCCCCCTTTCTTCAAAGAACTCTGGGTTTTCCCAAAACAAACCCAAACCGGGCTCCCCCCCCTTTTAGATCGCCTCCACGCCAAACGCCCGGGGATTCCCCCCCCCCTCGACGCCCTCGCCGGTGGGACACGAGAGCCGAGAGACGCCGCCGCCGCAGAGCGCGACGCCGAGGTTTCTTTCCCTTTTTTCCCCCCCTCCTCGCGCTGCTCCCTCGCCTCCCGGCTCTGCGAGGGCCCCTGGGCCCCCTCCGGGCCCCTTTCCCCCTGAGCCCGGGGGAATTTCCCGGACGCCCCCGCTGGGGAAAAAAGGGGCGCTGCCTGAACAATCCCGGCCCCTGCCCTACGCGGGGCCCCCGCCACGGGGTCTGACAGTTCCCTGGCGACCTCGGGATGGTTTGCAGGGCCCGGGGGCCCTGATGGTTTTCCCTTTTCTACAGGACTGATTGGGGAACATTTGGGTGATCTTTCGGAAATTGGCTAAAATACTCAAATTTTTCTTTTAATTTTGACTCGGTGTATTTTTTAGCATCTGCTTTTTGTACACAAATAATGTAATCTTTTTGCCCCTTACCTCTAACTATCATTTATTATATATCCACACAAAACAAAAAAATATATAAAATTATATATAAATATAATATTATAAAAATATATAAAAAAATATAAAATTTTTGTTGTGGTGTTGGTGTGTGTGTGTGTTGTGTGTGGGGTGTGTGTGGTGTGTCTTGTGTGTGTGTGTGGGTGTGTGGTGTGTGTGTTGTTGTGCGCGCGTTTTGTGTGTGCGGTGCTGTCTTGTGCGGTCCCGGCGTGTGGGGTGTGTGTTTTGGTGTGTGTGTGGGGTTGCGTGTGCGTGTGCGGTGCGTGGCGTTTCGTGTCGGTGCGTGGCGGTGCGTGTCGTGTGCTGTGCTGTCGTGTGCGGGGGCGTGTGCTGTGCTGTGCGTGCGTGTAAAATACAGCTGTATCATGAGTGCCATTGAGAAAGAAAAAGATCCCAAATGTAAACGGTTTCGAAAAAAATGGGGCGTTATTCCCCGGGGAAAAGGGTTGCCCCCGCCCCCCCCCCCCTGCTGCCAACCCCAGCCACGCGAACAAAAAACAAAACGCCCCACTAACTCCGGTGCATGAAACCCTTAAAAGGAAAAGATGGAGACAAGAAAGAAGCAAAGATACCACGATGAATATGAACAAAATCATGTCTATCTACTAAATTTTGTTGTAAAGCACATTTAAAAACCTTAAAATAACATAGTTTGTATCACTGTCTTGTAGTGTATAATTAACCCCATATTAAAAATATATACATATTACACCTTTTTGAGTATTTAAATTATATTGTATGAAATTATTTATTAAAAATATTGTATATATTAATATATGTATATATGAAATTAGTATTATTAAAATATGTATATTGTAAAATATGTTTATTTTAAAAATAATGTTAGGTAAATATATGTATATACACACGGGTGTGTGTGTGTGCTGTTTGTGTGTGGGTTGTTTTTGGGGTTCTGGGGTGTGTTGTGCTTGCGTGTGTGTGTGTGCTTGGTGTGTGTGTGTGCTGGTGTGTTGTTGTGGTGGTGTTGTGTGTTGGTTTTGTGTTGGTGTGTGGTGTGTGTGTGGGTGTGTGCATGTTGGGTGGCGTGTGTGTGTTGTGTGTGTGTGTGTGGTGTGTGTGGGGGTGTGTGTTGTGTGTGTGGGGGTGTGTGTGATGGTGAGTGGTGTGGTGGTTGGTGTGTGTGTTGTGTGTGTGTGGTGTGTTGGTTTGTGTGCTTCTGTGTGTGCTTTGTGCATCTGTACTTGTGTGTTTGTGTGCGTGTGCACTTGTATGTGCTTGTATGTGTTTGTGTATGTGTGTGCTTGTGCTTGTGTGTGCGTGTACTTGCCGTGTACACACGTGCAATATATGTGATATATATGATATATATAATATATATTTAATACATATATATTAAATATATATATATATTATGTATGTATGTATATGTATATGTAGATGTATGTATGTATGCATATATATACAAAATACATATATAAATATATAAATATACATACATACATATATAATATATATACACATATCTATATATTTATGTATATACATGTCCATACATAAACACATACATACATACATACATACATACATATACATATATACATATATATATATATATATGTATATATGTATATATATATATATATATGTTGGTCGACCAATGCACGGTCGACCAGCGGCCAACGAACAGGAAAGTCGAGGCAATACTTACATGAGCGATCCCGTTGACGCCGTACCCTGAATTTACAAATCCCTGCGGAGGAGAAAAAAGGAAGGAAATAAAAAACACAATCCGTCATAGGATAACAATCGGGACAAAAAGGGGACATTCAACCAACATGGAAAGAGAGAAGATTAAAGAACAAGAAAAAAAAAAAAAAAAAAAACAGTAGGGGGTGGGATGGGAGGTAAAGATCAAGAAGCAAAACAGGCAAAATAATAATAATAATAATAATAATAATAATAATAATAATAATAATAATAATAATAATAATAATAATAATAATAATAATTAATTAAGTCTCCGAATCGAAATCTGTTTTAACCCCCCCTCCCCTCCCCTCGCCCACCTTAACTCCCCCCCACCCTCCTCCTTTTAGCCCCACCCTACCCCCCACGAAAGGGAACATTTTATGCGGCCGTTTAAGTGGGTCATTAAAGAGATATGAAACGCCATCTACTCTGTCGCGGTGTGCTTGTGCGTGTGTGTCTGTCCGCGGCCAGCGAGCGCTGTCCTCAGGGCATCCACGAGCAATGTTTTTAAATATCAATCGACAGTGCGTCTTTAGGCATACGGGGGGGGGGGGGGTGGAGGAGAGGGAGAGGGAGAGGAGAGGGAGAGGGAGGAGGAGGAGGAGGAGGAGGAGGAGATGGTGGGGGATGGGGATGGGGAGAGTGAGAGGAAGAGGGAGAGGGATAGGGAGAAGGGAGAAGGAGGAGGAGAAAGGAGGAGGAGGAAAGAGGGGATGTGGGAGGGAAGAAAGGAGTAGAAAGGATAAAGAAGGAGGTGAAGGAGGAGGGAGGGGGGAGGAGAGAGGAGGAGGAGGAGGAAAGAAAAGGGGAGGGTGGAAATTAAGGAGAGAGGTGAGATTGAGTAGGGGAAGGAGGAGGAGATGGAGGGGGAAGGATATGGAAGATGGAGGAGGGGTTGAGGAGGATGGGAAGGAGAAAGTAAAAGATGGAGGAGAGGGGGGAAGGGGAGAGAGGAGGAGGAGAAAAGAGGAGGAGGAGGAGGAGAGGGAGAAGAGGAGGAGGAAGGAGAGAAGGAGGTGGTGGAGAGGTGAGGAGAAGAAGAAAAGTAGAAGAAAGAAGAAGAAAGAGGGGAAGAGGAGGAGAGGAGGAGGAAGAGGAGGAGGAGGAGGAGAGAGAGAGAGGAGGAGGAAGAGGCGGGAGGAGGAGCAGGAGGGAGGAGAGGGAGAGGAGGAGGAGGAGGGACGGAGGAGAGGAGGTAAGGAAGAGAAGAGGAAAGAAAGAGGAAGAGGAACGAAAAGAAGAAGAGAAAAGAAGAAGAAGAAGAAGAGGGGGAGAGGAGCGGAAGAGAAGAGGAAGAGTAAGAGAAGAAAAGAAGAAGAAGAAGAAGAAGAAGAGTGGAAGGAGGAGGAGAGGAGTAGGCAGGAGGAAGGAGAGAGAGGAGGGGAGAGAGGAGAGAGAGAGGAGAGGCGGAGGAGGAGAGGACATGCTGAGGAGAGCGGCGAAGAGGACAGAGGAATAGGAACAGGAAAGGACGCATTCCGATGAAGAAAGACAGAGCAGAAGGCCAAGAAGAAGCAACAGAAGAAGACGGAAACGACGCGGGGGCTGCGCTGCGGAGTGAGGCAAGATGACGCAGGAACGCGAACGGCCGAGTTCCGTCTTCCGCTCCTAACTGACGCATACGAAGCAGCCTCATCCTCCTCCATCCGCATCCATCATCCGACGCTGGGGCGTCGCTGGCTGCGAGGCTGGTCCCGCCGCACCACACAGTCACACCTTAGCGGCCGCAGAGAAGAGAGACAAGGACAACCCCATACGCAACAGATGATGGCCAAGACAGAAGAAGAAGAGAATCACGGAGTAAATTATTCTCTGAACGACATCAATCACTTGAAGTTCCCGATTCCAGGCACACAGCCACTGGGAACCAAACGTTAGCTAAGGTGAGCAAATGCAGAAGTCACACTGCAGCAATTAGTAACTTAAAAAATAAATAGATATATAAATAAATCGGTGTGCTTATCAACTTATCAATAATAATAATAATAATAAAAACATCCGATCGCATCGCTCCACTCGCTAACTTATAAACATATGAATAAATCGCATAGGAGTCCCCATGAACTTACAGATATATAAATCAATCGCTGATGATTAAAAAAAAAAAAAAAAAAAAAAAAAAAAAAAAAAAAAATTACTGCACTTTGCATATTCAAATAGAAAATGGCATCCCGTGTCGGCGATATGGACACGGTCGCCGACGCCTTGGGACCTCTCTCTCTCTAACTCTAACTCTATTATACTCTCTAACTCTCTCTCTCACCTCACTCTCACTCAACTCCTCCGCTCAGTCTCTCTCCTCCCTCACTCTCTCTCTCAATCTCTCTCTCTCTCTCTCAATCTTCTCTCCAATCCGCTCTCTCTCATCTCTCCTCTCTCTCTCAATCTCTCTTCCTCATCTCTCTCTCACAATGCTCCTCTCTCGCTCGCTCTCTCTCTTCTCTCCACTCTCTCTCTATCTCTCACTCTCTTCCTATCTCTCTCCATCTCTCAATCTCTCTCATCATCTCAATCTCGCGCTCCTCCCCCCCCCCCACTCTCATATTCTCTCTCTCTCTCCTCTCGTATCTCTCGTGCCTCTCGTCTCCCTCTCATCACTACTCTGACTCTCTCCTCTCTATTCATCCTCTCTCTCGTCTCGCGCTCTCCGTCTCTCATCTCTTCTCTCCCTCTCCATCCCCCTCTCTCGATTCTCTCTCTCTCTCCTCCCTCTCTCTCTCCCCCCTCTCTCTCTCATTCTCTCCTCCTCGCCTCTCCACTCTCTCCTCTCTCTCTCCAAGCGACTCCAACAACATCTCCTCAGTTCCTCTCTCTCAGTCTCTCTTCCAGTGTCTCGTCTTCTCTCATCTCTCTCTCTTCCTCAATCTCTCTCTCCCTCGTCCAATCTCTCTCTCCTCTCTCTCATCTCAATCTTCCTCCGCTCTCTCCTCTCATCGCTCCTTCTCACTATCTCGCTCTCTCTATCTCTCTCCTCCTTCTCTACTCGCCTCCTCTCTCCTCCGTCCTCCTCTCTCCCTTCTCAATCTCTTCTTTTCTCTAATCTCCTCTCTCTCTCAGCTCTCAATCTCTCATCGCTCTCTCATTCCTCTCTCTCTCGCTCACTCTCTCATCTCTCTCTCCAAAGCCTCCTCTCTCTCTCTCCTCTCCTCATTCTATCCAACGCATTCTCAAATCTCTCGCAATCTCAATCTCTCTCAATCTCAATCTCACCTCTCTCTCTCTCTCTCATCTCTCTCTACTCGCACCCTTCCATCTCGTCATCTCCTCTACCCTCTCCGCTCCTCTCCTCTCCCTACTCTCTCTCTCTCTTCGCTATCTCTCCCTCTCTCTCTCTCTTCTCTCTCTCCACTCCCTAGTATCTCTCTCATCTCTATCCTCTCTCTCTCTATCTCTCTCTCTCTAAAATCTCTCTCTCTCTTATCTCCCTCTCTCTCTATCCTCTCTCTCTCTACTCTATCTCTCTCTCTCCTCCTCTTCTCTCTC
>NC_061826.1:1174028-1176528 GCF_019202785.1 Penaeus chinensis | reverse complement strand
ATCCAAGCCATAGCAAAAGATGTTGATAAAATGGACAAAGGAGAGAGAGACGAAGAGACGGCTGATGAAGGGCATGGGAGAGGGAGAGAGAAGTGAGAGAATGAAAGAAGGTGAGGGAGAGAGAGGGAGAGAGAGGGAGAGAGAGAGAGGGAGAGAGGGAGAGGGGGGAGAGATATCTTCATTACTGCAAAAGCCGCATCACCGCGCCTGCTGGACCAGGAGAGACGGCTGACGAAGGGCATGGGAGAGGGAGAGAGAAGTGAGAGTGAAAGAAGATGAGGGAAAGAGAGGGAGTGGGAGAGGGAGAGGGAGAGGGGGGAGGGAGGGAGGGAGAGGGAGAGGGAGAGGGAGAGGGAGAGGGAGAGGGAGAGAGAGAGATTTGCACAAGAGCAAGGGCGGAGGAGCGACCACGAGGGCGACCAAGAGTGCTTTGGGAGGCGCGGGTTGGTTGACAAAGGGAAGCGGAGGAGTGCGTAGCAGGACCGTGATAACCAGCGTGCGTAGGAGAGCGTGATAGGATCCTGGCGGAGGACCCTGGACGCAGAGCCTCGTCTGGGGCACCTATGGGTATGAGAGGGTACCAGCCGGCGTGGGCATGCGTGGAGCCAAACAGAATGAGATAACATCAAAGCATGACTAACAAAGATGACCATAGCGAAAGGGCATTGTCCTTATCACGATTCTTTGCGATAAAAAAAAATATATATATACATACTGATCCCTAATCCCGGAGTCTCCCAAGGACGAATCGGACGAATTGTTCCTATCTTCCTGGGACTAAAATATACACTCGGCCATTACGCAGTATCTTCGGCCGTGGATTCTCGACTGTCCTCAGAGCCAACATATCTTCATTACTGCAAAAGCCGCATCACCGCGCCTGCTGGACCAGAACCCTTGCCGCGCCGCTGCCCTTGTTGCCAACACGCCCACACGCACTCACACCTGCGCTGCACGAACACACACACACTCACAGGTAAGCACATACACGGATGTTCAGGACATTCACGTATGTGCACGCGGCTCCCCCGATTCTAACTCATTCTCTCTTTCTCTTTCTCACTCACTCTCCCTCTCTCCTTCTCTCCCTTTCTCCCTCCAGCCTTCCCTCTATCTGTTTATCCGTTGGTCTATCGCCCTCCCTCTGCCTCCTCTCCTTCCCTCTCCTCGCTCCGGCTCTCTTGCGTCCTAATCATTTCATATCTCTTCACAAACTTTGAATACCTGAGGCAGGTGATTCACCCTTCCCTCCTCCGTTCCCCGGGTAGCTCCCCCTCCTCCCCCAGGGTGGTTCACCCCTGGCGGAAGTAGAGAGGTTGTTGGCTGGCCAGGAACAGCCTCAATGCGCGTGTTGGTCTGGAATGCTGGCTGCTGCGTCATCCTTTCATTTACACCAAGCTCCGGATTTCTCATTATCATTACGTCTAATTTTCTTTTTAATTTGCAGCATGCGATCGTGTGCGTGTGCTGGATTCCATGCACGAGTGCGCGCGTTTGCTTTTGTAAACACAAACTCAGGTGTTTCTGCTTGCGTGAATGCGTAAGCGTATTCGCTCGTGTGTAAGGATATGTAAATTTGTTATCTATGCCTTTTTTGTGTTTGAGGAATTCCCTAAGATTCCCTGTAGTCTATTTAACATCAAAATAAGCTTTTCATTCAGACAATAAATTACCTTATGAACACCACAGCCTCCTTTACCAGTGCGACATCATAGCACAATAAAACAAGCTACTTTTCAGAAGAGCAAGCGGGAGAACAGGCCGCGCCTACACCATCCATCAGCCCGAACACCTACAACTCAGTACAGCAGTTTGCAGCGCCTGACAGCCTCGTTAACTCCCAGGGATCACCCACTTCCCCCAACAACCACGGCACGAGGGGTACCACACACAAACCGCCCATAACCACAGCTACCGCAACATAACCACATGACACCACCATATAAACACCACCGGGGCAGTAAATAATAACTTTACTAGCGCACCTCCTATAATTGAGAGGCCAGAGCGTACCCCGAGCAGCGACCCGCAGCGCCTCTAGTGGCCACAGGCGGAAATACGCGCCGAGGGAGCATATATTGCCTCTGTCAATGTCACGCCAGCACGAGGAGGGTAATGATACGCTTGTATGTGGCCAGGTTGTCGCTGGTGCCGCTAGGGAATCAAGTTACAAGCTTCGTGGGAAAAAAAGGCGTCTTATTATAAGGCCATAGTTTATCACAAGAAGCATGCTCATTTGTCAGAAAAGAAAGCACTATCACTTCATTCAGCATTCTCTTTTTATCCTCCCCCATCTCATCTTCGCATCACCAACAGCCGAAAGGCAAATAAGTACAGGAACGAACGAGATCTGTATCGCAACTGCTTGCACAACATAGAGCAAAGAGTCATCACTTTTTAAGCGGGGATCAAGTTTTGCTAATCTCAGGCTCTTTTACCGCAACGTTTGTCAACATCCCTGCGAAAATTAATACCAGGCTTTGCACTCGTTACCCCCTCC
>NC_061826.1:1154028-1166528 GCF_019202785.1 Penaeus chinensis | reverse complement strand
TTTAAAAAACAACAACAACAAAAAAACGTAATCTGTGTAATGTAGACATTGCGATCGCATAGTTTCTAAACTGACTTACAAACCAGAATAAGAAAATAAAAGGCATCTCCACGATCAAATAAAATTTTATCTTGCTCCACTCGACGCCATCCGGAGTGACGTAAATAAAACCGGGCGGATTGTTTCCGTAGATTCCCAGATGCCCGCGACGTCGCCCCGGCCGCTTGGGAGGTGCAAGTGGGCGGAGCTAAACACGCTCTGCAAGCTGAGAGAGATACCAGAACATGTCGTTGACATGAGTGGGTTTTAATGATAGATGAAGCTCGCATCTGGTTACTTGTCTTACTTCCAAAATACGAGGCATTTTTTATACACTTTCCGTTGAAAGGCATGTGCTGTATACGCATATACAAACAGAGATGATTAGATGGATGGATGGATAGATAGATAGATAAATAGATAGATAGATAGATAGATAGATAGATGGATAGATGGATAGATAGATAGACAGATAGAGATAGAGAGAGAGAAGAAAGAGAAAACACGTGTAAACATTTACAAAGACCAATACTGCTACACCCTTAGTAAACCACGCCAGATATCAAAAGACAATCAAAATCAAGAGAACCCATCATAAAACCACGTAGCAAAATACAGAAATAGCAAAAGGCAAAGCGCGCCACGACGGGCCCGCACCAGGGGAGGAGGTGAGCAGTAGCACGCGCCCAACCGGCCCACTACACACACGGTCAGCTGGTGCACACATCTGGTAGCCTGGGGTGGCGTCCCCCGTCGCCATGGCAACGCACGTGGTCTGGGGACACTGCGCCGCTTTCCCCTACGTCTCCCACGTCGCTGCAAGTCTACAGATCGGTCTCTTGGAAACATCTCGAGGAGGCGTGCGTACGTGCGTAGGTACGTGCCTCTCCTCCCCGGCTCTTCACCCTCCTTATCTCCTTAAACGAGGCATCCTCCCCAAAGTCACCGAGTATCAACGGGTGCATGAGTAAACTTTCCTCTCGGCCGAGCTCAAGTACACTAGGCAACCCGGACGAGGCACCTGACCAGACCATCATTCCATCACGTCCTAACACGCGGTGACTCACACATGCCAGATAATGTACCCTCTCCCGCCCTCTCCCCACGCTCTCCCATTGACTGCGGAGGGGGAGGGAGGGCGGCTAGGGGAACGGGAGAAGGGAGGGCGTCAAGTGGACACCTGTAGTCGTCAGTCTTGTGCACATTAATGAGCTGCTCTGACCTGAGACAACAAACACTCATGATGTTTTTTTCTCGCTTAATAGCGCTCGACGTGTGACAGCCAATCAGTCGGCGGCGTCTGAGGGGCAGGTCCACGTGGTGCCCATTAAGTCATCAGTAACTAGCGGTTATCTTTAATGGCCGCCCTGTCGTTGGTCATATGCTGACGGGTACTAATGACCCTCACGCCGGCATCTGTTTATGTGGCCTGCGACCAGGCATGCTCGCCGCCCCATCGCCCCCGCGTCTATATTTACGTCATGGCGTCCTTGCGGTGGGTGGCTTTACTCAAGACGTCAGATACACACACACATGTACACACGCGCACGCAATCTCCAAAACATACACCCACACATGTTTAGGTGCTGTTCACATGTCACTGCTCCCGCTGCTCCTACTCCGCCCATCCGCCCTAACACCCACCCACCCACCCACCCACCCACCCACCTACCCACCTACCTACCCTACCTACCTACCTACCTACCTACCTACCTACCTACCTACCTACCTACCTACCTACCTACCTACCTACCTACCTACCTACCTACCTACCTCCCTCCCTCCCTCCCTCCCTCCCTCCCTCCCTCCCTCCCTCCCTCCCTCCCTCCCTCCCTCCCTCCCCACCTACCTACCTACCTACCCCACACACCCACCAACCAACCTCCTTACTCAACAACACCTGCTTGCGGTATAAGGACATTTCCTTGTTACCTAATTACGGCCCATCAGCTCGCCGTCACTAACGAGCTGGTTGGTTAATTAGCTCCTAGTGGCAGTCACATTATCACTACCATCGCGCTGCAACACGTCAACTAATCCTCCAGCCCTGGGCAAAAGCGGCCGCGGAGATCCTCAGCCCAGAGCTTAGTTGTTGACAGTTCATGCACCTTTTGTTACAGTGATTACAGTACAGCCATTAGCCTTCGATCTCGCGGTTACAAATTGGGTGCAGGAGTAAGTTCACAGTGGTTGCTTACAGGTGGGTCATACAGCTGCCGATGTTATCTCTATCAGTTGGGTGCGAACAAGTGTAATCTCACTATCAGCTTATCTGATACCGGCAAGCTTAGATCGCGTGTCACCTTCACCGTGAATGTGACGTCTACTGTGTCGGCGTCACGAAAATAAGTCGGATTTGAGAGCTATTTTCGCAGGAAAAAAAAAAATGCTTGCGGCCAGTGTTGATGTTCTTGAATGCGAGCATCTTTCTCCAGCAGGTCAGGCTCGCCAGGATTATGGGCATGTCGCTTCCTTCTTTCCTTTTCTTATCCTTTCTTCTTCTTTCCTACTTCTTAACCTTTATATCCTTCCTTCCCTCCCACTCTCAATCTTCGTCCTTTCTTCCTTTCCCTCGTTCTTTCTCTATTAATTTTCTTTTCTTCCTTCCTTCTTTTCCATCTTCTATCCCGTCTTCTCTTCCCCTCTCTCCTTTCTTCCCTCTCTCTCACTTTCCGCCTCATCCTTAAACATCTTTCTTTATTTTATGTATGGAAATATTAAAGAGGGAGGAAATTGATAAATTAAATCTACATTTTGTTTCTGGTTTAGTTTTCGCTTCTCTCTCTTATTTTTTAATCTATTATTCCTTTATTACATTTATATTTCTATTTCTCCATCACTATTCCTTTTATCAACTTTTTTTTCATTTATCAATTTCCTCCCTCTTTAATATTTCCATCAACTTTTTCTGCTCAGCTTTCTCTCCTTTCTCTCTCTCCTTTTCTACCATTTCTTCTCTCCCATTCCCTCTCTCTCTCTCTCTCTCTCTCTCTCTCTCTCTCTCTCTCTCTCTCTCTCTCTCTCTCTCTCTCTCTCTCTCTCTCTCTCTCTCTTATTCTCTCTCTCTCTCTTATTCTCTCTCTCTCTCTTATTCTCTCTCTCTCTCTTATTCTCTCTCTCTCTCTCTCTCTCTCTCTCTCTCTCTCTCTCTCTCTCTCTCTCTCTCTCTCTCTCTCTCTCTCTCTCTCTCTCTCTCTCTCTCTCTCTCCCATTTCCACCTCTTATCCCATCTTCTCTTCTTCTTTCCTTCCCCAAGCCTCTGACATCACAAAAAAAGCCTATCTGAGTATAGGAATTCATGACTCAGCATTATCCGCAACGCAAAAAAGTCAATGTCTAGAAAAGAAATTCTCGACATTTCTATTTCCTGAAGATATTTCTACTCCATGACCTTTGTTAACATGACCTCTGTTAATTACTATGGCACCGTTATAATTTAGGGAGATGTCGACCTAGCTACCAGGAATCAACAGCAACCGTGGTAGTAGTCAATATAACAATAATGACAATAAAGCAACAGCAATGATGGTAGTAGTAGTAGTAATAGCAGTAGTTGTATCAGTAGTAGCAGCAGCAACAGTAGTAGTAGTAGTAGTAGTAATAATAATAATAATAATAATAATAATAATAATAATAATAATAATAATAATAATAATAATAATAATAATAATAATAATAATAATAATAATAATAATTATTATTATTATTATTATTTTTATAATAATAACAATAATAATAATAATAATAATAATAATAATAATAATAATAATAATAATAATAATAATAATAAAAATAATAATAATAACAACAATAATAATAATAACAGTAATAATAATAATAATAATAATAATAATAATAATAATAATAATAATAATAATAATAATAATAATAATAATAATAATAATAATAATAATAATAATAATAATAATAATGATGATGATAATAATAATTACAAAAACAATAACAATAACAATAAAAATAACAATAACAATAACGATACCAACAACAACCACAACAACAACAACAATAATAAAACAAGTTGTAATGAATAAGTCACGCCCCTCCCCTCCCCTCCTCCATCTTCACCTTTGACTACACGCGCCAAAACCTAATGAATATATATCACTCTCCCGTATCCTTACTTATAGATGTGAATCAATTTCTTATCAAAATATCTTATCTGAAAATGGTTGGCGCCAATGATCTCACGCGGACGTCAACCCTAACTGTGTTTCGCTCGTAATAAAAGGGGGGAGACAGAGAAAAAGAGAAGAGAAATGAAACTTCGCCCATTCTGACGTTCGCATATTTATGTCGAGAATCCATTCACACCAAAAAATAAAAAATATATAGAAAATAGTTTCTCCATAGTAATAAACCTACAAAAATGGCAAAGGAAATGCAAAGGGAGATTTGGATACAGGTGACCTATTTCTGTTCGACAGCACAAACAAAGAGACCTCTCGCGTGATAAGGCAATATAAGAGTAGGCCTACGGCTTATTGTAAGCAAACAGTATTACGTGGGCCTATAAGGTAAGTCAAAGGGGATTACACCAAGAAAGGTCAAGAGCAGGAGAAGCTGCAGAGGAGGAGGAGAAAGGGAGAGAAGAAAAAATATCTCTGACATGTTAACAGAATAAGGAGTGCTATTGTGAGGTAAGCAGCACGGTCAAGGTTGTTCTCCCGACATCCAGAGCAGCATCTGGCTCAGTGCAACATCAGCACTTGCCGCGACTTAGGGAATTAGGGAGCGCCATCGTCTCCGTTATGCACAACAGGAGCTTCTATGGGCGAGAATGAGAAAGGCTATTCGACAACAGAAACAAGAGCAGAATAGAACATGAGCAGGATAGCAAGGTCAAGTGTATACATAACAAAGTGTGGATTATAGAACAGCTGGAGGATAAGATACAGTAGCTACAGTGCCAACAGGAGATTATCTCATGCGTCAAAGACATCCGAGGCACTCTAAATCTCGTGTGGGATCCCGAGGAGCGTTGGGAAACAGAAGCAGGTGTTATCAGCAGGCCCCAAGCTCTAAGCTCCCCCACCAGCTACGCATAACCCCACGATCCGCAAATCTCTCAGCAGATAAGCGGGAACTGAGGTAACATCGAGCTATGCCACACAGGCAACAAGGTCTACATCGCATAGTAGTACAGCGGAATTCGCGGCTTTCCTGTCAAGCACGCTCCCGATGGTGTGAATTACAGACCATCGGCGATAAAAGATACGAGCTCCTGCATCACCCAAGAATGAAGACCGCGTGTAGCCTGGGGTTATTTTGAACCTTATGAACTCCCGGGCATAGCACTTTGCGACCCGTGCGGAAGCGAGGCCACGTGCTTATACAACCAACCCCAAACACACTGATAGTAGTAAACAGTAAAGCACATTTCCCTCGCTTGATTTACCTGGTCGTTCCCACCTGCTTTAACGCGAGGCCTTGTTACGACCTGGCACTGTGTCATCGGCGAACTCCGCGGTTAGACACGCCGGCGGGGAGTGCCACGGAGACCGGCCTTCGATATCGCTCTATGATGCGACCTTTTCTCGAGCAAGGGATGCAAGAGCGAGATTATTCAATACGTGTGTCAACATACATTCGTGTATTGTTTATTTTATATTTCTCTTTTTCCTCTCTCTCTTTTATCTCTCTCTCCTCCTATTCTCTTATTCCCTCTCTCTCCCCCTATCCCCGCTTCCCCCCTCCCTCAAAAATAAATGAATGACCGATTACATCACCACTACAACCCACCCCCTCACACTACGCCCTCCCACGCCCTCCACGCCCTCACGCCCGCCGCGCATCCCAAGGAGAGCGCACTTTCACGCACACCGCCGCCCTCGCGCACCGCGAATACAGAGGAGCCGGGCCCGCCTCTCCCTTGCATGTAGATTATGAATTCACACTTCCTATGAATGGCCAAGGGTGGGGGAGGGTGGGGGAGGGGGAGGGAGGGGGGGAGAGGGGGAGGGGGAGGAAGAGGGAGAAGGGAGGAGGGTAAAGGGGTAGCTACTTGCTGCGGCTGCTACTCCAACTCCAACTCATCCCTCTCTCTTACCCTCCCCCTCCCCCTCCCCCTCCCCCTCCCTCTCCCTCTCTCCTCCATCTCCCTCTCCTCCACCCCCCCTCCTCATCCTTCCCCTCTATCTCCACCTCCCCCCCCCTCCCCCTAGTCCCCCTAGGACCAGGCAAGCAAGCGACGGGCGAGGATGAGGACGAGCAAGAGGTCGGCAATCCTTGACCCTCCCTCGCTGTCAACGCTCTCGTTTGCTCGTCACACGCACTCACGCACGCACGCACGCACGCACTCGCAGGTAGACTTTAGTGTGTGTGTGTCCTTTGTTGGGTATTTATTCTTTGTTGGATTGTTTGCCTTTTTTTTAGTTTATGTTTGAGGAAGAGGAAGAGAAAGAAGAAAAGGAGGAGGAGGAGGAGGAGGAGGAGGAGGAGGAGGAGGAGGAGGAGGAGGAGGAGGAGGAGGAGGAGGAGGAGGAGGAGGAGGAGGAGGAGGAGAGGAGGAGGAGGAGGAGGAGGAGGAGGAGGAGGAGGAGGAGGAGGAGGAGGAGGAGGAGGAGGCGGAGGAGGTGGAGGAGGAGGAGGAGGAGGAGGAGGAGAGGAAGAGGAGAGGAAGAGGAGGAGGAGGAGGAGGAGGAGGAGGAGGAGGAGGAGGAGGCGGAGGAGGCGGCGGCGGCGGAGGCGGAGTGGCCGCGCCCGCCGCCCGCGACGCCGCCGCTGGAATGTCACCCGGCCCGTCCAGCGGCGATCCCTCGTGACGCGACGAACCCGGGCGTCCGCGCCGTGATGAAGGACTCGCCAAACGCGATCGGACCTGAGGCTCTGTTCCTCTATTTTTACATCTGCCAGTTTCTTATTTTGAGTCTTCGTCGCAAATTCCTTTCCTTAAGAAGAGAAGGGGGGGGGGGAGAAGGAGGGAAAGAGGGAAGAGGAGCAAGAGAATGAAAAACGTATAATATGAATCGGCTTCAAAAGCGCAGTGTCATTTGGAGGTAACTAATACCGCCTTTTGAAAGACTTCGATTTTTTACCTTTTCTCGTTCTCATCTTTTTCTTTCATTCCTTTCACGTCCTTCTGGTTTTCTCTCCTTTCTCAGGACGAAGGGAGAGGGAGAGGGAGACACAGTGTGTGTGTGTGTGTGTGTGTGTGTGTGTGTGTGTGTGTGTGTGTGTGTGTGTGTGTGTGTGTGTGTGTGTGTGTGTGTGTGTGTGTGTGTGAGAGAGAGAGAGAGAGAGAGAGAGAGAGAGAGAGAGAGAGAGAGAGAGAGAGAGAGAGAGAGAGAGAGAGAGAGAGATTTAATTTTAATTTATTTTGATTCCATTTGTTACAATGGATATTCTTGGCATGACATAGTGTCTGTTTTATTTTGCTTCTAAGCTATCCCCTGTGTGCAAGGAGTGGCCGGGGTTACCATCTACAGGCGGCGAGGGATTTGAACGCAGGTCAGAAAGATTGCTAGACGAGATCGCTACCGCTGCACTACACAGCACGAGAGAGAGAGAGAGGGGGGGGGGGGGGAGAGAGAGAGAGAGAGAGAGAGAGAGAGAGAGAGAGAGAGAGAGAGAGAGAGAGAGAGAGAGAGAGAGAGAGAGAGAGAGAGAGAGAGAGAGAGAGAGAGAGAGTCAGACAGTGAAAGGAATTTAAAAAAAAAGAAGAAAAGGGCTAGTACGAGAAGCAAGAATAAAGCAGGAAAAAAATTGAAGAGGATGACACAGGCAACCCAACAAGCACAGCAGAGCGCTTGCTTGCAATGATGCCGGGATGACGCTGGCAACAGCCGCCGCCTCTCCTCCTTCGCCTGAATTCTCTAACGAGGCGACGCTCGGCAATAAAAGGCGATTTGCTTATTATCACTTCTTTTTATCCAGGTTGCTTCTTCATTGCGGTATAAATGTAACAACAAACAAACAAACAATAACAAAATAATGATGGAAATAACAACGACTAAAATAATAATAATAATAATAATAATAATAATATATTCACTCTTTCGGTGTGCTCACACTCTCCTTTCCTTGCGTAGAAACATGTCGCGTTTGACACCCAAGCAATCGATACCATCAAAGAGTAAAACCAAAAGTACGAAAGGTGATACGTTATCAACAACAAAACCCACGCCTTACCTCCCAGATAACACACCCAGACCCACATTCGCAAAGCACTTGATAGAGGAGATGACCGAGACGAGCCGGCGAGAACGTGTCAACAGAAACCCAGAATTGTCCCACTTGAGAAAGATACCGTGCAGTGAGAGATGTCTGCTGTTCGCTCTTCCCGGAGCATCCTACTGTGTGTGTCGGGGGGGGGGGGGGGGGGGGGTGACGAAGGGCATGGGGGAGTGAAAGAAGGTTAGGGAGAGGCAGGGGAGGAGAGAGGGAGATGAGAGAGAGAGAGAGAGAGAGAGAGAGAGAGAGAGAGAGAGAGAGAGAGAGAGAGAGAGAGAGAGAGAGAGAGAGAGAGAGAGAGGGGGGGGGGGGGTACTCCTACATTATACAAAGCGTGTGAGGAACAAGCCAAATGCGTAAAACTTTCATGCTCTTGCCTGCACCCTTCATGCTGGTCACCGAGGCACTAAAATAACAATACACGACCTAATTCTATGCATTTACGAGCAAATACCAAGACATCTATAACAAGAGACACAACTCAGAAAATGTCTTATCCAATAAGTATATTCTATATCGTTCCATCCTGTCAAATATACCCCTCCCCCCACACGGACAGACAGACAGACAGACAGACACACACACACACACACACACACACACACACACACACACACACACACACACACACACGCAAGCATACACACGGAGACACGGCCGGCACCCGTCACCTCGACAGACGCGCGAGAGGGCAATCTGACATCAAAGAGTACGGTAGTATTTACACCGCAAACAGTACCTAGTCACTCTTGTCTGTTTGGGGGACGGGTTGCAAGCGAGCGCCCAGACACGCTGACCTCACACTTGAGCAACAAGACAAGAACGCGGACAACACAAGAGCAATTTAAAGGAGGGGGGGGGGGGGAGAAGAGAGTAAAGAGAGGGTGGGGATAGGGAGGAGAGGAGGGAGTGAGGGGAAAGAGAGGAAGAGGGGGGTAGAGGAGGGAGGGGGAAAATATGAGTGAGGGGGGAGAAAGTAGGAAGGGGGAATAATGGGATAAACGAAGGAGGGCGAGAGAGAGAGAGAGAGAGAGAGAGAGAGAGAGAGAGAGAGAGAGAGAGAGAGAGAGAGAGAGAGAGAGAGAGAGAGAGAGAGAGAGAGAGAGAGAGAGAGAGAGAGAGACGAAAAAAAGAAAGAGAAAGCAAAATCAAAAAGAGAAAAAACCGGGAGACCGATCAAACCAACCCGGTACGCCCCGTCGGCCTCCTCACGAAGACCCGACGGGCTAAGAGCCACCCGTTCCCGCCGCCCACGAGGACAACCAACAGAGCCGCGACCCACAGAGCGCCTTCCCCGCTGAATATGTCTATCCCGACGCTAAACGTTACTCGATTGCAGCTCCCCCCTCCCTCCCCCTCCCTCCCCCGCCTCCCGTCGCAGTCTCCGTCTCTCATTCGAATATTTATTAATACGTCCCTCAATCGTACATTTTATCAATACGTCTCTCATTTATATATCTATCAATAGCATTTGTATATTCATCAATACGTCTCTCCATCGTACATTTTATCGATGCGTCTCTCACTCTGTTACGCTTGTTTATCGATACGCTTTCTATGTGCTATCATGTCTGGTATTTATTTATTTGTAACATGCATATGTCAATATCAATAATTATCAATAGCAAAACGTTAGACTTTATCATTCGCGTTTTTTTAAGTCCAACAATGACACTGATAATACAAAATGCATGAAAAAACATTTGTACTTCGAAGTCAGTCACATAAAAAAATAATACAAATGTACTAAAGAGTCACTCACATAAATATATATGTCTATATATACATATATATTTTCATATACACATATGCTTAACGGTTCGGCAAAACAGATGAGTCTACAAACAGGCAGATTGTACCATTACTATCATCAGTGATATTACTGAAATACCGGTGATGTCAGATATGCAGTATGTGTGGTAGGGATGAAAATGGTCAAATAAAAATAATAATGAAAACGAAAGATAACTGTCATTAGGCTGACAGTTTGCATATGGACATTTTCATCTGCCTAATACCATTTGTATTATTGCAAATCGGTGTTACATAATGAGTATCAGGGTCTCTCTTTCTCTTTCTCTTTCTTTCTCTCTTTCTCTCTTTCTCTCTTTCTCTCTTTCTCTCTTTCTCTCTTTGTCTCTCTCTCTCTCTCTCTCTCTCTCTCTCTCTCTCTCTCTCTCTCTCTCTCTCTCTCTCTCTCTCTCTCTCTCTCTCTCTCTCTCTCTCTCTCACTCCCACACACACACACACACACACACACACACACACACACACACACACACACACACACACACACACACACACACACACACACACACACACAAAGTAAGGCAAAACATATAATTTCATAATTCAAAATTCAAAAGAACTTTCTTCAGTAATTAACAAATCTATACATAGCCTCAACAAAAAAGTTTATCTCACTAAACAAAGAAAAGAAAGGGAAAAAAACGTAAAAAAAATAAAACCAGAGCTGGCTGTGACGTATAGTTTCTCTAAACAAATACCCCCCCCCCCCTCTCAAATAAAGGGAAAAAAAAAAAATTCCAAAGAAGCAATAATCGTAAATCACCGAGGAAAATCATCAAATGTCAAAACAAGATTCAATCGGACGTAATCGTCACGCACGCGGGCTTTTCCTCCCGAGGTTTTCGTCGGGCGGCTCCTCGCTGCTGGCAACACAAGCCGGCGCGCGCGGTTATGCAACATGCACACGGGCGTCAACAGGCAACGTGCAACAGATTATCTTTTTTTTTTTTCCTGTTTTGCTGAATTTTCTCTTTTCGGATTTTTTTCTTTAATAAAAAAAAAATCGTCTGGAATAACATGGTTATATAAGAGTGACTATGTGTTTATTTGTTTGTTTTACCTCAATTCTCTCAATATGTGTACACACACACACACACACACACACACACACACACACACACACACACACACACACACACACATATATATATTGCAACTAATATCTGCAAAACGGAGCGGATACAAATAATACTCGTCAAGGCCTGTTCCTCCCCACTCGCACCTCTCAAGCCACAAGACCTCGTCCGAACAGGGAACCCTACTCTACCTCCTCGACAGGCAAAACGGCAACAGAAACAGAAACGGCAACAGAACCACACAAGACATTCGCCATTGCCAAGTCGACAACGTGGCGGAGGGTCACTCACGCCCTTTCCAAGTGCCCTTCATCTTATGAAAAAAAAAAAAAAAAAAAAAAAAATATATATATATCTATATCTATATCTATATATATGTATAACTATATATATATATATATATATATATATATATATATATATATATATATATATATAGGGCATACCCCGAAACAAAAAATTGGATAACACTTAAAAAGATCTACATGAGATGATCAATATATTCACATCTGATGGAATATTAGAGAGCGATCTTACACTAGAGCAAGACATGACAAACATCTGATACGTGTGCCATGGAGTTTATAGAAGTTTTCCAGGCTTTTCATAATCTGATGATGATGATGATAATGATGATGATAACAATAATGCAACAAAATTAATAATATTAATAACAAAAAAACTAAAATAATTAAAAAATATATATTAATAATATTGGTAATAGCAACAGTAGTAGTAGCAAGATTTTGCTATTACTGAAAACAAAACTAAACAAAAACTAAATACAGTAATAATATCAATAACACTGATATCAATATTAATATCAATATTAATAATAAGTATAATAATAAAAACAAATAATAATAATAATGATAACAATAATAATTGTAATAATAATAAAAATAAATAAAACTTATAATAAAAATAATGTAAAAATAATAACAATAATAGTAACATTATCAACAATAATGATAAAAATGGTGATGTTAACAACAAAATATGATTAGTAATGTCAACAGCTACAACACTTGTAATTAACGTCACATTAACATTATTAGCAATAACAACAATATTATAAAGACAAATAATAAAAATACATAATGAATTTAATATCAAAACTAATAACAAAATTTATAATAATAGTATTCATAATAATAATAATAATAGTTATAATAATAACAATAATAATAATAATAATAATAATAATAATAATAATAATAATAATAATAATAATAATAATAATAATAGTAATAATAATAATAATAATAATAACAATAACAATAATAACAACAATAACAATAATAATAGTAAAAATAATAATGATAATACCATTAATAATAATAATAAAATAATAATAATAATAATAATATTAATATTAATAACATA
>NC_061826.1:1131528-1139028 GCF_019202785.1 Penaeus chinensis | reverse complement strand
AGAGAGAGAGAGAGAGAGAGAGAGAGAGAGAGAGAGAGAGAGAGAGAGAGAGAGAGAGAGAGAGAGAGAGAGAGAGGGAGGGAGAGGGATAGGGAGAGGGAGAGGGAGAGGGAGAGAGGGACAGAGAGAGAGAGAGAGAGAGAGAGAGAGAGAGAGAGAGAGAGAGAGAGAGAGAGAGAGAGAGAGAGAGAGAGAGAGAGAGAGAGAGAGAGAGAGAGAGATCGGCAAACGTCAAGATAAAAACTAAAGAAACACGCGACGTCAAATTCCTCCAAAAGCTAAAACCCAAGCACATTTCCTCCAGCAAAGCTATACGAGTTTTCGCTCAAACCGTTCCGGAATAACCTAATCCAAAGGTTCTTCAGAAAAACGTTCGTATCACACCCTCTGGCATTTACAAAACGTTTTTTGTCTCCGAAAACTCTTTAAACGTTTCCACATCGTTAAATCCTTGTCGCTCATTAGCCTTAACACTTCACCTGTATGAGGACGATAACCCGTGGCGCCCCCACGCCGCCTCACTTCGTCCGCATTCAACTGTCTTAATCGAATCCGAAATTTGATTGAAATATTCAACTCGCTATTTTCTTCGTCGCTGAAGATGTTATAGGCCTACCTAAACAGCATATGCTCTTTACAGAATCGGTGCCTAAACTACTTGCTTACAGATCCTATGCCCAAACTTCAATCTCTGTACGGATCCTATGTCCAAACTTCAAGATTAACGCAAACCAATGCTTTACGATGTCAGGAGCCTCCTCATGCATGACCTTTCTCACTCTCATCAAACCCTCATACTAACTCTCACTTCTATGTACCGTCTCATCTAACCCAACAAAGTTCCATGTTCTCCCTTCGTCTCCCTCACCACTGCCCCCCCTCCTCCTCCTCCGCCCTCCTCTCATTCTCTCCCCTCGTGCGCGCCACCACACCAGCCCTAAACCTTAAAAAGTCCCCTCACTCGAAGCCTAAACGGTTTTCCCCACCTTCGCCCCGCGATGTTCGCTTGTTCTGAGGCGGTCGTCCCCTTCATGAGCCTCCCCCCCCCCCTCCCTCCGCCAAGCTTTTCCCCTTGCGTCATTCACCCTTAACTCTATCTCGGTCTTCACCCTCGCAGACCGACTCTCACCCTGTCACCCTCCCCCTGTAATTGCCGCACTCTCCCTCACCCAGTGCCGCAGCTTCACCCATACAAGCTCCCTTTCCCTCACCCATTAAGGGCCTCTCCCTCCTTCCTCGCCCACAGCCTCACCCTCACCCATTTCTCCCCCCTCGCCCTCACACATAAACGTCCCCTCGGCCTCGCTCCCCTCCCCCCGCGGCCGTCGCCAGGAGCCGGGCCGCGATCGCCATCCGCTTGGTGCGGCGGCCCGGGCGAGTGTGATGGAGTCAGCCACGCTCGCTACATCTGCAGTGTACATCAACGTCCATGCTCTTCCTACACCTGAACTCGCTCTGTCTCTGTCCTGGCTCTGTTATCATCCCTATCTCTGTATCCGTCTCTCTCTCTCTCTCTCTTCCCCTTTTTCCCCCTTCCCCGCTGCTTTTGAGCCCTCCCTCTTTTTCTCTCTTCGTTACTTGTCTCTCCAAGCTGCCTCTCTCTTTCCTTTATTCCCACAGCTCTAAATCCCTCAGAACATTTTTTTTCTCGACATTCTATCATCATGGCGCATTCACATTTCCCTTGGTGATCTCATCTCACCCTTATTTCCACTTTTCCTCTCCCTTCCACCGTCCCTTTCCTCCCCAACATTCAAGTTCACTATCCAAAAAAATTTATATCCCGAACGATCGTCACTCCAACAAAATTTCGGATATTTGAAATTGCTGCGTGGAAGCGGGTTGTTGCCGGATTTTGCAAGGCTAAATTTCGGATCCCCATCCCCCAGGTGAACACTACAGTATGTGGTGCAAATAAAACATACATAAGGGAGCTACCAAAGCTGCAGAAGCTGGCAGCTATCAATGCTCGCCTTTAAAACAGAAAAAAACACAACAACAAAAACGTTTAAAGGCAAAACAAGTATCGCCAAAAAAAAAAAAAAAACATATACATTCAGAAAAAGGGGAAATCTGCCTACACGACAAAAGCCGTGTGTTCACTCGGCGTGGGGTTCCTCTCGCAAACTCTAGGGTGCGAGTTGCCCGCCAGGACGCCACCAGCGCCGCCACTCGGCCGCCGGCGACACCACTGCCTCCACTCCGGTACTGTCTCGCCGCCGCCACACGCTGGGTCTCTAAGCCGTCAATGTCATGTCATGTTCGAGCTTACCGTGTGCGACTGTCATGCATGGTAGTACCACCATTATCCACATGTGATCTCGGATGTTTATTAAAGAATTCGGCGACGAATGCTGAACAGTCGTGAAACAAGCACCCTTTACAAAAACATGTTTTATAAAATCATAATACAAAGCAAGAATGGAGATCCCGGCAGTGTCCCACGGCCTGCGGGAGTAGCAAGCCTTTGAAAGGAGCAAATACCTCAATACATGATGACAACTGCGCTTTGCAAACGTAAACATCCATGACAATCTAAGATCCTTATCTTGCTCCTTAAAGATATCCGGGATAAACGTCCATAGGGCGCGTGCGGGTGTGGCATTGAGTCCGCGGGTGGACCGGGCGCGAAGTCGGGTACTCCTGTACTACACAAAACCGGAAAATTGCTACAGGTATGGTATCGTGACGCCAGAGCCTAGGAGTGCTGTAATCCATTCTACCCAAATTTCTTCAAATATATATTTTTTCACATCCATCGCAATGGAGTAATGTTCAAGTAACATAACATCTCTTAGGCAATGTCAACAATAAATCATCAACAATGAACTATAAACCAAGAGTGATAAGCCGAACTGCAAACGACGATACTAAATCGAAGAACTAGCCTACAAAGCAATGTGCTGGTTGGCTTCGTACATCAAATACTGCACCAAAAGAAGACATAATTTACCACGATGAGATTTAAACGTCTTCTAGTAATACGATTCTAGCCGCTCCTCGTGGCAACCCTTGTCACAGTCGCCGGCACTTTGCTGTAATAGCTCATGTCTACGACGCTCGAAATATATCTTCTGTGTGAATTTATCAAAGCAATATGCATGCGTGATTTCAAACATGTGAGCTCAAGGGAATAAAATGCAATAATATTTACCTTCAAAAATTAGTAGAAATACACACAGAGAGAGAGAGAGAGAGAGAGAGAGAGAGAGAGAGAGAGAGAGAGAGAGAGAGAGAGAGAGAGAGAGAGAGAGAGAGAGAGAGAGAGAAACACGTGTTCTCGAGGTCGTATATTTACAAAAGGAAGCAGCGATTACCGTCGTCATATCTCACATGTTACGGCTCTTTTCATTTCCATATTTAGCGACTTAACAGCGCACTCATGACTATAAAAAAAATCCCAATGAAGACACGCCTGCCTCTCCCAAAACCCCTTTCAAGAGCAGCAAGTTGGGCAAGGTGTAGGTGTTGCAAAGGGGGGAAGGGCACGCGGGAGGGGGTGGAGTGTGTACCCATGATCAAGCCATCGGCCTATCAACACGTATAATTTTAATTACATCAACTAAGAACCAAAAGGTACGCCAAAGCACGAGCTGGCGGCGCTATGGACAACGACGGTAGTCCTACATAAGCGTCGATAAGTATACCCCCCCTCCCCAATACGTACACCCCTCTAATACACGCACACAGATCTAACCTTCCTTTTTTTCTTATTACGTTTCAATCTCTCTCTAACATATTAGTATCTGTAAATTGACGAATAGAATAGAAATGCTTATAGTGTAGTGTCCTAATCGTAGTTTTTTTTCCATGCAACAGCTACAGATCTCCCAAATACACGCTAACAGACAGCCCTGTGTGACCCGCTGCATACACACACACACAAAAGCTTCACGGATACAGTCTACACAACCAAAAGGAAATGCGTGCTATTTCCCATGTCTATGTACTTGCGTCTCTACTATAGCCTTCTCTCTCTCTCTCTCTCTCTCTCTCTCTCTCTCTCTCTCTCTCTCTCTCTCTCTCTCTCTCTCTCTCTCTCTCTCTCTCTCTCTCTCTCTCTCTCTCTCTCTCGACTGAAAAAGAACTGTTGCTCCCTAATGTGCTTCGTCTTGGTAGGTAAATCGAGATAGCCAAGGTTATCATATTAAATAGACATATATCACACCGCATCGTCCGTTACAAACACACACGCACACATACATACACAGACACGACAATAACCGATAGCGGAGGTACAGCCGTCAGATCGATACGAACTAAGGCTCACAATCAGAAGCAGCGAAGGGAGTGTACTTGACCACACTGACGGATCATTCATGATGAATATTTCACCAGCACAAGCAAGGACGCTCACGGAGAAAAAAGGGAGAGAGAGGGAGAGAGAGAGAGAGAGAGAGAGAGAGAGAGAGAGAGAGAGAGAGAGAGAGAGAGAGAGAGAGAGAGAGAGAGAGAGAGAGAGAGAGAGAGAGAGAGAGAATAATAATACTTGCACACGAATGTCCTTAATAATTTTCTTTCTACTTCTGCTATAATCACGTAAAATGGCAGAAGCAAAAAAAATCAATAGACATATCATTAGGCAGTTATGATAGAAGGGGTCGCTATGTAAGGGGGATCTTTGTAATGAGGGGGAGGGGCATTACAGAATTCCCCCTAGCCGTGTTCACTAGCGGTACTATCCGGGACGGCTGTCATTCTGAACGCTACCGATCCACTGACCAATGATCCCTCTGTTGTAGGTTCAAACTTTCGAGCTGTTCATGTACAGTCGACTTGATTCATCCATTTAATCTAGAGAGCAAGATTGACAATGTGAACCTTTTTAATGTGAACAATTTCATTGAACAGCAAAGCTGATCTTTTCGGTGTTCTCAGTTTGGCGACTGGATCTTTCCTGATTAATTCTCTAAATATTATTACTAGATATCCAAAGCCAATCCTATATTTTTTTGTTTGTTTCTTCCCCTTCATTCATCGGCGCTCTGCTTTCTCGCGGCTAAAGCAAGCGGCAACCCTTTATTTTACTTGTGAACAGCCTGTTCTCGAACTCAAAATAATAATTATAGGTTAATCATTCTGTCGGATATTAATCAAACAAGCAAATATTATTCGACTAAATAATTTCGAATCTTTCAAACGTCATATCCCAACGCGGAGGGAAAACATTAGGTCTCCTCCCCAGCCAGTCTCCCCGGCAGCCACACACCTTTCTTGTGCACTGCAGCTCACAGCCCCACGCGGAACTTAAGTTAGCGATGGCTGTATGGCTTATAAATCCCTAGCCTGGTACAGCTACAGAACTGTCGATAACATTCCCTGTTGTTTCATGCATCTATCTGATCATCCAAAGTGGATATACGAAAGCAAGAAGCCTCAATTATCGCCACTGACGAAAGTTAACATTTAATTCCGTAAAATAATTTCTCCCGCCAAATTAAATTCCCAGTCAAGCTAATGATGTACATTTCCCATCGGATTGTTTTCCAGGATTTTTTAGGTTAACGCTACAGAATTTCTCTTACGCAGGTTGATAGCGTTTCGAAACCAAGTAAGTATTACGAGAGTATGAGAATACCAAGTTGAGTGGGTGAGGACAGAGTGAGGGTGTGCCACTGTAACGGGGTCGGGCGGCACACAGGGGCTGGGGACGAGAGCGGGGTTTGGAGTGGGGGGCCGGCAGACGTTACACATAAACTACAGCATTCTTCTTAGCTCTCGGCTCCTAACCCAAACGCTTACATGAACAATTGATATTCATCCAGATGTTCATTCACAATAAGTGTATTAATGATGCAACTCCGCGGGAATAATCAGCGAAAGCGCTCCACCACGGCCCAGGAGGGGGATAAAACGCTAAACTTCCTGCACCAATTCGGGAAATAAAAAATATTTGAAGAATCCCCTCTCCACTGTAACCGACTAAAATTCGCTCTTTTACCTGGTGGGACTCTATGTCTAGTACAGCTCCGACCCCCACGCTGACCCACACCACACTACATTTTGAGTTAATTTACATGTTAGAAGTAAGCAAAAGGAGAGAGCATGTGCGTCCCGTTACACCAACATTGCGGGAACCACCTCTCCTCTGCCACGCCATGGTGTGACTGTCGCCAACCAGTTGATTCATCACATAGCCATCAGCGAGGGAATGAACACGCTTAGGACGGAATCAATCGGTAGCTGCGGAATTCATCGAGACTTTCCCCGGGTTTGGTGCCCCTTTGGTTCCTTGTACGAGTAGAGGTCAGGGATAGAGAGTGAGGTCACGAGAGAGATGACCTGCCTCGCCTGCTCATCGTCTTAGGACCGAGACGGGCGCAGAACCATAGATAGGTGACGGGCGTGCGACTGTAGGGCCGCGGGTGTTATTGTAGTGAGGGTCGGGCGTCCCCACACCCTATAACCCGCTACAAATGCCCGCGCCGGCAGTGTAGGGTTGGAGGTGACGACGCCTCCTTGAAAAGTCATCATGCATAGTGTATGGCGCATCATAAACATGGCAACTGCGCATCGCCCGGTTGTGGCAACACCGCAAAATCGGGTCTTTTCTCTATATGCAAAATGACTGCCAACGACTGTCCATCACTGATCACAAAAATCAAGTGTTAATGAAGAAAATTGAGAAATTATAACATTAAAAAATCGCCGAAAACATAGGAAAGCTCTTCCAGCGTAGCTTAAGACAATGGAGAGGTTGGTGAGGTGTGAGGTCACAGTAGATGACCACACACTCGACACATGACACGGCCTGGCTAGCCCTACCCTCACCATGCTACGGCTGTCCCGTCTACGCCATCTCTCGTTACCTCCCCTAGCGTCTACGCACTCGGCCCCCCCACTCTAGTTCTAGAGCTTGAGGCATTTCCCCCGGTTATAGAGCACCTCTCGTTTCCCCAGCAAGGTCCATGGTCTGTTGCTTTCCACGGATTGATCCAAGATTGATCTCGAATGACATACAATCTCGTTTACAAAAATGATGAAGCTCCCTCATGACTGCCGTAAATCACTCATTATTGTCCGAACACTTCGGCCCAGGGCTTCTAGCCCTTTGGCGACCACACCCTCGCCAGCAAACTCAAACTCAAGTATTGTTTGGTGGACACTTTCACTCAGCCAGGTCCTTCACCTTCTCAAGGAAGGAAACTCAAAACAGGAAACCTAGGATCATCCTGTACTTGAAAAGCTCATGAACACCATCGCCCATTAAGATTATAAGCCATAGATCTGCATGCCAGATTTTGTTTTCAGGAGAACTCTTGACGTGTTCTTTGAGGCCAGCCCTAAGGTGACTGTTAATGCTATATCACTGCTCGAAACTGAATATGAAAAGTCAATATTTTCGCGTCTGTGTACGTTGTCTCACAAGTGTCTGTCAGCATCGACTAGCTTACGTGATACACTATTACAAAAGTAGCTTTCATTGCAAAGAAATGAAGAAACACAAATGTATAAATCTAAGTGTAACATAAATTATCCACATACATACACAACAAATAG
>NC_061826.1:1104028-1111528 GCF_019202785.1 Penaeus chinensis | reverse complement strand
TGGGAATAAGCAGTGGAAGGCATAGGGAAGGGAGAGGGAGAGGGAAGAAGGGGTAACAGCAAAGGGAAGTTCGGTAGACGAGTGAAGCAGTAAGGGAGGAAAAGGGGATAAGAAAAAGGCGAGGAAAGAAAGGGGAAGAGGAATGGGGAGGCCGAGGGGAGAAGGGGAAGGGTTAAAGGGAGGGAGGGATGGAGGGAGAGGGAGGGCGGGGGCGAGGGAAGGGTAGGGGGTGGACGCCGGGATAGCGGAGAGCGCTTCATCACTGGAAAATCCCGGTTTTTATAGATTTGCCTATCCCCTTTAAACATGAGAATTTCCTTGTGCTTGTAGCTGCATGACCAAATCGCCGGCGGTTGAAAGAATGGAATCTCGCTCCTCGGCTGGACATAGCGTGGCAGGGATGACTGTAAAATAGAAAGATAAAGAGAGTTGAATGTGTGCTTAGAAAAAAATGTACATTTACTTACAGTATTAACGCAAGACACGCACACAAAAACGTTGATGTTCATATGCCTTTGATTTAGATATATACCTACAATACTCTACTGCAGCGTACACAATATCTCATTACAAACACAGTGCACTATGGGGAGGCAACAGGCACTATAGTCTCATGGATCTTTGATGTCAATGTTAAACAAATATCGACAAACCAAAACACAACAATATTTCAAAGCACCTGCCATTATCATTATATCCTAGAAATAATCATAACACGATACCGGAATATCTCTGTGGTATAGCTCTCTCACCCGCCAGGCGTCATGCCACAGAAGTGACCACGGAAGCATTACACACACACCAACACAGATGACCTTTCGGGCTGGGGCGCCATTAGAAGTGGCATGACCTTCTGGTGATTTGTGACCCCCAGCATGCTTATGAAAAATGTACAATATCGATTTGCATTGCTCGGGGTATACATCATCTTTGGTTTCGTTTGCCCCTGAAGAGACTTGGACGTTTGTGCGAAGAGTATTAGTGAAGAAGGGAATGTCTCATCTTTAATTGGTAGTTTCTTAAAACATGTTTGAAATTCATTGGTAATTAATGCCATAGGAAATATCTCTCGCGTCATCGTCATTTTTCCATATGAGAATTCTTATTCAGACACTGAAAACAAAATATAACGGGTTTAACCTTCTTAAAAAAAAAAAAAAAAATAGGTAATTAATGGCACAATGTAAGAGACATCATTCCATAACTGCCTCCGTATTATTAACTAAATATATCACGAAGGAGCCATATATGAGATAATCTAATTAGCCGTGGCGAATTCCATAAAAACTTGAATCCCCAAATAGGAAGACTCAGAGCCAGGTTGACCCGAGGACGAAGACGGAGGCGGCAGCAAATCCAAAATGTCGGATTCTTAAATGTATGTGTTTATTAATTTTTTATTAATATCATTCCTGACGCTTAATTCCTGAAGGCAAATTAGAATTAAAGAAAAATAAAATAAAATAAAAAGTGTACCGGATGAAACTTGTATATATATAAAACAAGATACGAATAAACAAAAAGAAGAGAATAATTGTCATTAATGAACAGCCGAGCAAAAGGAGAAGAAAAAATATCGCAATGGGAAACGCACAGGTTTATTAATAGACATGAGACGTCTCCGTATCCGGACCCCGAGATGCAATCAGATAAGTCCGTAAGTGTTGTCTCATTTGTTTTAATAATCCACTGTTTTTTTCTTCTGCTTGTTGCTTTTTTTCTTCGTCTTTTATTTCCTTCTTTTGTTTTTTTCCCTTCTTTTCTTCTTTTTCTTTTTTTCTTCTTCATCTTCTTCTTCTTTTTCCTCTTCTTCTTCTTTTCTTCTGCTATATTTCTTCTTGTCTTTTCTCCATCATTTTTTTTCTTCTCCATCTACTTCTACTCCTTCTCTTCTTCATCATCATCAACTTTTTCTTTTACCTTTTCTTCGTCTTTTTCCTCTTCTTTTCACCTTCTCCTTCCACTGCGGATTTTACTGCTTGTGCAAATCCACATACATTAAGGCACTCTCACCCAGCGTCATCCTTGCTGTGGTCAGTGATTAAGTAATGAAATTGCCTGTAAATATATCCGGTCTATAATGAAAATGCATTTGAGAATTATTCATATAAGGAATCAGGCATTCTGTTTAGATTTTTGTTAGAGGTTTAGAATCACTAGTTTCTTTAATTCGGGGCTAAATTTATAGGGACTTTGTGGTGGATCATAAACATATCAATTTTTTAAATGTCCGAGTTATGAGAGAAACTGAAATGGACCATTGGGTATCGTAGTTCAAAATGGTGAATATCTTTAGTCATTATTATGTGGTGGAAGATATATTGGGAATAGAATGTATATTGATCTGTGATAAATAGGTGTGAATACAGGTTTGTACAAGTAAAAAATCTGCATTATAGATGGACAATTTTAGCGCACTGCTATTGAGAAAATTTACACGTCTGATTTGGTAACCAACTGACTGAGTCTGTCACTCTAGGATTAATGTTTTTGCATTTTAAGCTACAATCTTCCCTAAAAGACAAAATTTAAAGGATGATTCGGTTCGCAAAACACACGCGGTTTTCTTTGCTATCCAAATCAGCTATTTGAAATATGAATATGTAAACTAATCTAGTTATTATTATATTCTTCTCATGTTACCGACTCCATTCCGATTCATGTTGCAGATCAGTTCTCTAAACTGTGAATATAAAGATATTCACGATTAATAAGCATTTTTTTTAATCACTGATACTCGTATAAAATAAGTAGCTAGGTTGCCATAGCTACGTGATTTCGAATCCAGTTGCGTGCAATATTGTACGTGAATTACGGCCTGAATTGTAAATTTTCTAAGAACCTCTGCAACGAATAGCAAGAAGTCGAAATTCATGATGAACAGCTTATTGAATAAAACTATCAGTGTGCTTTGTTGAAGGATGATCCATAGTCACGACTCAACTAAATTTTGTAGTTTTGTTTTGCCCCAAATACCGCTATTAAATCTACATATGCATCGTCACTGTATATACGCATATGCAGTATATATGCGTGTATGTGTGCATGTGTACATACATACATGTGTGGTTAGAGAGAGAGAGAGAGAGAGAGAGAGAGAGAGAGAGAGAGAGAGAGAGAGAGAGAGAGAGAGAGAGAGAGAGAGAGAGAGAGAGAGAGAGAGACAGAGAGAGAAAAAAGATATGACAGAGAAAGAAAGAAGGAAATAGATATAGAAAGAAAGAAAGAAATAGAGATAGAAAGAAAGAAAGAATGAAAGAGAGATAGAAAGAAATAAATAAAGAAAGAGAGAAATAAAGAAAGAAAGAAAGAGAGATAGAAAGAAATAAAGAAAGAAAGAGAGAAAGAAAGAAAGAAAGAAAGAGAGATAGAAAGAAAAAAAAAGAGACTGAAAGAAAGAAAGAGAGATAGAAAGTAAGAAAGAAAGGGATAACGCAAGAGAGGAAGAGAAATAACGAAATGAGAACAAATACAGGCCGTCCTGTTCTCCCCAGAGCGAATGCGTGTCCCCCTCCCCCCAAAAGGCCATCCCACGAAGATCACGAAATTCCACCACGGGCTAAGAGTGGCCGACGTCTGGCCAAGGCGTCCTCGTTCCCTGGAAACTTGATATTGACAGAAATTACATCCCTTTTTCTTGCAATGATATATTCTGGAGAGAGAGAGAGAGAGAGAGAGAGAGAGAGAGAGAGAGAGAGAGAGAGAGAGAGAGAGAGAGAGAGAGAGAGAGAGAGAGAAAGAGAGAGAGAGAGAGAGAGAGAGAGAGAGAGGTGCGAGGATATGATAGATCTTGGTGTGGTCTGATTTCAAGGCCTCATTTCCAAAGCATTTCTTTCTGTATACGAATAAACCTCGCTAATAAAAGAACCCTCACTGAAAGAATAAACATAACCTGTAAATAAAAACATTTATGCAAGAGGAAAGTTCGCTTCAAAAAGATACCTCACTTTTAAGGACAGATTTTATTGAAAAAATAAAATAAATAACTGCAAACTGAAGCCTCGCTGATAGAATAAATATGGATGCAAGATCAAAAACAAACCTGGTTGGGAGGGAAAAAAACTCGCCGCATAAAGAATCATCTCTGCAAGGACAAACTTTACTGCAAAAAAAGAAACTTCACGGAAAGAAGTTTCATTACATACACTTCATTACAAGAACAAACTTTCTTAAAAAATTAAATTCATAGCAAAAGTAAAACTTGACTGCAAACATAAACCTTCACTGAAAGAACAAACTTCACTTCAAAAAAGCTCACTGCAAGAACAAACTTCACTGCAAAAAAAGAAACTTCACTAAAAGAACAAAATTTACTTTAAAAAAACTCACACTGCAAGAACAAACTCCGCTGCAAAAAAGAAACCACTAAAAGAACAAACTTTACTTAAAAAAAAAATCACTGCAAGAACAAACTTCGCCGCCATAAAAAAAACAGAAAAGACTCCTCTCTGCAAGAATGAAACCCACTGCAAGAAAGGCCACTGACAACAACCAAGACCAATGGCAGGAGGGAGTAAAAAAAAAAAAGTGCATGCGTGCGGTACCGATCGTAAATATCTCCCCGACCCTTGCCGAGCTCCGTGAATTATATATCAAACGCAAAATTACCAACAGTCTGATTTCCGACGAGTATTTTCATAGGACAAAATACTCGATACACACGCCCGGACTCCTTGAACGTGGCTAGGGGGAGAGGGAGGGAGGGAGGGAGGGAGGGAGTTAAGAGGAGAGTGGGTGGAGGGGAGGAAGGGAAGGATGAGGGAGGGAAGGAAAGGAGGATGGGAGATAGGGGGAGGGGGAGGTGGAAGGGAGGGAGGGAAGGAAGGAGGAGTGGAGAGGGGAAGGAGGTAGGGAGCTAGGATGGAGGAGGATGGGAGGGAAGTGGAAGGGAGGAAGGAGGAGGGAGGAAGGGAGGAGGGAGGAAGGAGGAGGGAGGAAGTTGGTATTGCTTTGATACAGACACAAGGGCTGGGGGGGGGGGGGCGGGGTTGAGGGTAGCCCCCCCCCCCCCATCCTTCCCTCGTATACTCTCCAAATGGGAAAGAATAAAGAAAAAGACGATAGAAATAAATTAAATAGAAAGGAGAAGTGAAGCAAAGAGAATTAAATGAAACCTTTATTTCGAACTTCTTAAATTCCATCATAGTGTACTTTGTTATTATATTTTGTAATAAAAAAAAGAAATAATAATATTGAGAATGATGATAATGATGATGGTGATGATGATAATGATGATGATGATGATGGTGATGATGATAATGATGATGATGATGGTGGTGATGATGGTGATGATGATGGTGATGGTGATGGTGATGATGATGGTGATAATGATGGTGGTGTTGATGATAATGATGATGATGATAATGATGATGATGGTGATGGTGATGGTGATGATGATGGTGATGATAATGATGATGATGATGATGGTGGTGATGATGGTGATGATGATGGTGATGATTATGGTGATAATGATGGTGGTGTTGATGATAATGATGATGATGATAATGATGATGATGGTGATGGTGATGGTGATGATGATGGTGATAATGATGGTGGTGTTGATGATAATGATGATGATGATAATGATGATGATGGTGATGGTGATGATGATGGTGATGATAATGATGATGATGATGATGGTGGTGATGATGGTGATGATGATGGTGATGATTATGGTGATAATGATGGTGGTGTTGATGATAATGATGATGATGATAATGATGATGATGGTGATGGTGATGGTGATGATGATGGTGATGATGGTGATGATAATGATGATGATGGTGATGATGTTGATGATGGTGATGATAATGGTGATGATGATGGTGATGGTGGTGATGATGTTGATGATGATGGTGATGATGATGATGGTGATGATGATGATGAGGATGGTGATGATGATGATGATGGTGGTGATGATGGTGATGGTGGTGATGTTTAAAGTTACAGTTTAAGTTTTAAAGTTTAGTTTGATTCCATTTATTACAATGGATATTCTTGGTGTGACATAGTGTCTGTTTCATTTTGCTTCTAAGTCATCCCCTGTGTGCAAGGAAAGGCCGGGGTTACCATCCACTGGCGGCGAGGGATTCGAACGCAGGTCAGCAAGATTGCTAGACGAGAACGCTACCGCTGCACCACGATGGTGCATGATGGTGATGATGATGATGATGATGGTGATAATGGTGATGATGATAGTTATGGTGATGATGAGGATGATGGGGAGACTGATGGTGATGAGGATGGTGATGGTGATAATGATGATTATAACAGTAATAATAATAATAATAATAATAATGATAATAGTGATAATAATAATAATAGCAACAATAATAATAACAATAATAGCAAGACTAATAATAACAATAGCAATGATAATGATAATTTTGATGATAATGATAATAAACTACCCTATTATGTTCTTTTTCAACAGCACATCATAAACAAAAAATAAACTCTCCTGGGAGTAAATACAGTAGAGTACCCTGGGCCAGGAATTCCAAGTTGGTTCACCTAACAAGGAAGACGAATTGTCTCAAGATGTGTTGTGATTTTCCTTAAGAGTTTGAACGGGGAAAAAAAACAAAAACTTGTCGAACCATTTACTTATTTGCATTTGTTACATATTTTTGTTTCTTTATTTTTCTTTTCTTTTTTTTGCGAGGGGGGAAGGGGGGGGAAGGGGGTAATTGAGGTGTATTTGGAGATTTTGTTAATGGCAAGGAAGATATTTGCGTATGTCATTGACGTGGCGCGAGATGGGAGTAATGTGAATGCTTCCTCGTGTTTTTTCTTTTTCAGTGGTGAAATTTTAAATAGTATGCAAATAGGGATAATGATGATGATACTTATTATGATAGCTGGTGGTAATAGATATAAAGATAATAATAATAACTAAGATAGTAAAATCATAACTGTGGGAAATAATAATGCTAATAATGATTTAGATAATGATATTATCAATAATGGTATTAATGATGATTTTGCAGATAATGAGGGTGGTAGTAATAAGGATGATGTTGATAACAACGATGGTTATATCATCAAAGGTGCAATTAATGTTAATGACAGCACTGACACAGATCAAGGTATTAGTAATAGAAGTCATGATGACCACTGATAACAGTAATTTTAATAAACAACAACAGCAATAACAACAATGATAAATCACAATAATGATGACGGTGAAATCATAGTTATAATAATATAAAGAAAGGAAAATAGAAAAGTGTAAAACAAACAAAAACAATGATAACATTAACAACAACGGCAATAACGATAACTTCTTGAGATAATAATCATAATATATATATATATATATATATATATATATATATATATATATATATATATATATCATCATCAATCATGATCCTGTGGAAAATCCGTCCTCAGACATATATCCACCAACGCACAAAGCAAAAACGTCACGAAGTCCAAAGCAAAGGCCGTGCATACACGTCACACATCAACATGGACTCTCACAGGACCACCGGAGAC
>NC_061826.1:1091528-1094028 GCF_019202785.1 Penaeus chinensis | reverse complement strand
AGCCTTTAATCAACAGAATTTAGATACCTATGTGTTATACAAACGGTGAATAAAATGACAAAAAAAAAAATATACAAATGAGGGAAGGGAAAAATAACAAAAATAAAAATAAACTGAAAATCTAGCCGTGTAAATTTGAACAGTTATTAGCGTAAGATGGGAGAGTTGATCGCCTGTAGTGGCTAGTCTGGTTAAAACATTTCTGTGTTATTATTTGGGTCATGTTTTGAAAAGCGTTATCGACGGTGAAAAACGAAAAAAAACAAAAACAAACAAACTTATTCATGTTTTTTTTTTTCTTGAGACATTTTATTTATATACTTTTTTCAGCGGTAGTGAACGTAGCGTAGTTCTCTTCTAGTATTTGATATCCTATACATGCTGCATGGAATAATAAATCCTTTGCCAAAATCCGTAAATGGCAAATTAATTAAATTTAAAATGAAAGAAATGAAGACACGCTTTCGTATTCACGTCTGGATGAAATTAGATATGGCACTTCAAAAACAATAATAACAAGTAATGAATAATGACAATAATAGCAATAAATAGTCAAATGAAAAAAGGGAAAGGAAAAACAATGCACACTTTTATAGTCGCAATTGAATGATATTAGATATGGTACCAAAAGAAAAAAAAAGGAAAAAAAAGAAAAGAAAAGAAAGAAAAAGAAAAAGAAAATAGAAACAAGGAAAAATATACACATATCTATAATTTTCAAAGATGATATTACACCTCACATTTTACCTATCATTACATACTAAGAATTCCCAAAAAATTCGGTAGGCCTATAGAAGCGTGGAAAAACCCGCTCTATTCCGAAGCAACGCCCAGGCTCGTTCGTCACTGATCCCTCCATCTGGTGCAATCGATCTAATAAACGCTTAAGGCCCGCTCGCTGCTCTGAATGAAGATTACGAGAGACTATGCAGGTCTTTTGATCTACTCTGCAACGGTTATTATGCAGATTGCAGAGTGGTATCAATGTTTCGGAGAGTCTACGGTGTACTGCGCAGTCACCGGGAATAAAAGTTCTAGTAGAACGCGTTTCGAATCTTTTCTCGAGCAATTGGATGTGCTTCTCTTTGGTTCGGTTCTGAGAGTTTCGAAGCTTCGGTCAAGGTACCAGACGCTTTGCATCTTACTGCATATGTACTCTGATTTTCCCCTTCCATCATCACAAAAATGTGCAATGTCAGAGGAAGCAAAACGTGGCAGGTATTTATGTGTAGGTAGAAACTAGCAGCAAATATCAGTAGAAAATGAAGATAAGATAAGAGGGAAACATCTTGCAAGAAACGCGAAGAGTATAGTTTCATAAATTATATGACAGAGAACAAACCGATATCATAGCAATGTAAAACTATTTGTGAATCTACGAAGACATACAGGAAACACACACACACATGCATATATATTTATATGTATACAAACCGACATCAAAGCACTGTAAAACTATTGGCAAATCTGCCCAGACATACACACATACATACATACATATGAATATATACATATATATATGCATATATGCATATATAAATATTCACACACACACACAAACACACACACACACACACACATCATATATATAACATCCTCACACTCGGTAGCGTAGTGCAAACGAGGGAGCATCTCCACTACCAGAACACAGCTTCTCCCTCACCAAGACATTTGCACAACCTGGACTCATACCGATTCATGCCCCCCTCAGCCCGCTGGGGAGGCAGTCCTCATGATTCTGCCCCCCCTCCAGACTGCCGATAAACCCACTTCGTACCCAATAAGCGAAAAGGCTGTGAATCCTGCTGGATGGGCAAGCACCAGTTAGAGAGCAGGGAAATGTTTCCACACTTGAAACTCGGTCTGAGGCAACCCCTCATAAGATGTGTGGGGTTGGTCCTGTGACCCGCCGCCCACTTGAAACTCGGTCTGGGGAAGTGTTGGGGAGGGAGGTAGAGGTGGAACTTATTCCAAGTGACTACCTTAGATTGAACCACAGACATAGGCTTTCTGGGTGGGGGCCTGGAGCATCCATTCTTTGCACTGGGATGGTCAGCTGCCACTAACATTAAGGGAACTGATAAACGACTGGGAGGTTTACCAATTATTGGTAAGGCTGGAGCAATGGACATGATCGTAGCTGGTTGTGGTTACCTTCCAGGTCCACTTTAAAACCTCCCATCAATCCAGTGACTTTAGGGTGATCCATTTGGATAGACTGAGGGGAAAATGTGCTTGGAGAATTTTCACAGCTTCTCCAATCGTTTGACAATACTCAATAACTAGATGTACCTTATAGCACTTTTGAATACCTCCAAACACAAAATACTTGTAGGGCAAAAACTGCCCAAGAAATAAAACAGAGCTTTATCACATGGGAGATGCTGCAGGTCACAGATACATGTCACAGAACTCACTGGGCTGGAAATCAGGAACTGCATCAATCCACAGCCCATAGGAATCGGTCACTGCAGACTTGGGACAAGTAACTGCATATCAG
>NC_061826.1:1081528-1086528 GCF_019202785.1 Penaeus chinensis | reverse complement strand
TGTCTATCAATCAATCAATCTATCTATCTATTTCTATTTGCTGTCTATCTATCTATCCATACCTATCTATACATATCTATGTAGCTATTTATCACGCAGTAAGTTTATTAGTCTGTCTATGTATCTCTATATCTGTTTATCCATCTCTCTCTCTCTCTCTCTCTCTCTCTCTCTCTCTCTCTCTCTCTCTCTCTCTCTCTCTCTCTCCTATTCTCTAGGAGTAGGAGGAAAAAGAGGAGGAGAAGAAGAAAAAGAAGGAGGAGGAGGAGGAAGAGGAGGAGGAGGAGGAAGAGGAGAAGGAGGAGGAGGAGGAGGAGGAGGAGGAGGAAGAGAAGGAGGAGGAGGAGAAGGGGGAGGAGGAGGAGGAGGAGGAGGAGGAGGAGGAGGAGGAGGAGGAGGAGGAGGAAGAAGAAGAAGAAGAAGAAGAGGAGGAGGTGGAGGTGGATGAGGATGAGGAGGCTGAGGAGAAGGAAGAGAAGGAGGAGGAGGGGGAGGAGGAGGAGGAGGAGGAGGGAGGAGGAGGAGGAGGAGGAGGAGGAGGAGGAGGAGGAGGAGGAGGAGGAGGAGGAGGAGGAGGAGGAGGAGGAAGAAGAAGAAGAAGAAGAGGAGGAGGTGGAGGTGGATGAGGAGGAGGAGGCGGAGGAGGAGGAGAAAGATGAGGAGGAGGATGTGGAGGAGGAGGAGGAGGAGGAGGAGGAGGAGGAGGAGGAGGAGGAGTAGGAGGAGAAATAGGAGGAGGAGGAGGAGGAGGAGGGGGAGAAGTTTACGAAGAGGAGGTAGAGAAGGAAGAGGAAGAACAAGAGGAGGAGGAGGAGAAGGAGGAGAGGGAGGAAGAGATGAAGAAAGAGGAATGTGAAGAGCCAATGATAAACAATATAGATAAAGAGCTGGAGAATGGAGAAGCATATTTCTGAACAACATGGAGTGGACATGCACTAATCAGGATAGTCAGACGGATAAATGATATGAGTCTATACGTAGAGCAAGTAGAGCAAGCATGGCTGTTACAATCTCTCTGTCTGTTTGTCTGTTTCTGTCTCTGTTGGTCTGTTGGTTATATATATATATATATATATATATATATATATATATATATATATATATATATATATTTGTCTCCCTTTGCCTCAGCAACCTTCCACAGCGGCCAACATGGATTCTGAGCCACTAGGTTTTGCAATCATAAAACGAAGCAGGAAAACGGAAATTTTGTCTTTGGCGGCTTCCCTTCCGAGATACAAGTCGTTGTTCTGGTACAAGAAGAACAATTTTCCATCGGCCCGGCCTTTGCCCAACTTGAAGTTCCACCATATTGAAGCAATTATCTTATGAGACTTTGCGCAAGTTTCAAGATTTTTTTTTCAATTTTGGGCATTATGGAAATGGAAATGCACATCCCGTCTTTCATGCCAAGTTCAACAGTTCTCTATCTCCATAAATTTATATACATATGTACATGCGTGTATATATATATATATATATATATATATATATATATATGTATATATATATACATATATATATAAATATATATATAAATGTATGTATATCTATATCTATATATGTGTGTGTGTTTGCATGCATGTATGTATGTAGGTATATGTATACACACACACACACAGTGGAAATACTGGGGGAAGGGGTACTGCCCCTCTCACCCAGCAAGTGAGGCGAGCTGTGGGTCCTGTTGGGAGGGCGACTGCTGGGGCACAGGATGGGAACGGGAGTTACCCGTCCCACCTGCGCTCTGGCAGGCGCCAAACCAGAGGCTTGTGTGGCAAAGCCCACAGCCAGCCACCATCTTTTATAAGGGGCAGCGTCGGCGGGAGTGGCAGAGGTAGCATCCACCCAGAGTGACTGCCCGAGGCTTAACCTCAGTTGGGCAATCAGGGGAGGAGCTGGAACATGTGGTCTTTGTGGCGGGGTGAGCAGTTACCCCTGCTATCGAGGGAACCGAAGCGGTTGGGAGTTGAAGCTAGGGCGATGGTCATCATCTCCAGGGAGTAGCCATAGCCATCTCCAGCTGACTTCAACTGTTGGTAGTAGAGGTAACACCGGTTGATGAGTGCATGATGGCATTAAGACTGAAGCATGCTTTTAGCTTTGTGTCTCTTATTGCTGTGTATATTCCTACTGACGTTTATAAATTCAATGAGAAAGAGGTGTTCTATGTTAAACTCTCATCTGTGGCAGACACATTTCCTTGCAAGACATTCACATTGTATTGGGTGCCTTTACCATGGTATACAGCTGTGATCAAGCTTCCTACAAGATGTCAGTTGGTCCCCATGGCTCAGGAGCTGATCTCAGTAATGAGACCAGCCTCCTTCTTCTACTTATTCTCCTTCTTCTTTCTTAGTAAATGACGTTTGCCTTGGCTACCTTGTCCTGAAAAACTGAACTCCAAGCCCTTCTCGTAGAGGACTGCAATCTGCTCAGTGGATGGACAGATCATCTCAGATCATGGGGTTTGTGAACATTGGGCTGAGTATTTTGAGCAGCTGTACCAGGTAGACCCTCCAACAGTTAGCTTGGATGCAAGTGGTATCACAATACCTGTGCCAGACCCACCCATCAGTGAGGAAACACCTACTCTAACTGAGATTAGGGAGGTGATCGCTAAACTAAAGGCTGGGAAAGCTGTAGGCATATGTGATGTCCTTACTGTGGCATGAGGTTTACATACAGTCTTGACTTCCATTTGGCAGTCTGGTTCCATTCCCTCGGACCAGTTGAGGGGTGTGGTCATCTGTCTCTGGAAGGGGAATGGGGATTAATGGGACTAGCAACTACTGTGGTATCACACTATACCAGGCAAGGCTTTCGCCCACAGTCTTCTGAAACTAATCTTTGACCACCTTCTAAGGCACCAGAGACAGGAGCAGCCTGGAGTCCTGACAAGTTCACAATAGACTGTGTCCTAGCACATCAAGTCATTGTGGAATGCTGCCATGAGTTTTCTTGTCCACATCAACCTTAAGAAGGCTCTTAACTTGGTGCATGGCACATCGCTATGGGAGATCTGGAGACAGTTTATTCATTTAATAGCAAACCTATATACTGGTACTGAAAGTGCTGTAAAATGTGGTGGGGGCCTGTCGAGGCAAGAAGTTAGGCAACACTGTGTCCTTGCATGACGGTCAGAACTACTATCCAAAGTCAACCCTGGGCATTATCAACGTCACCGTCCTCAACTTTGCCGACGATGTTGCTATCCTATCTGAGTCTCTGGAATCACTGGTGGTGGCTCTTGATGCATTTAACAATGAGGCAAAGCCCTTGAGCCTAGAGGTCTCCTGGACCAAGACCAAGATTCAGGGCTTTAGGGACCTGTTAGGGGAACCTGTTCAGTTGATACATGATTGTGGTGAGGACGTTGAAGCCACAGAGAGCTTTCTGTACCTTGGTATCATAGTCCATGTCCCTGGGTCAGGACAAATTGGTCTGGCAGGAGGATCCATGAACTTGGTCAACAAGAGTTGATACTTATGCCTTTATGGCCTTGATACTGCTAGTTTTGCTCTGTGGAAGCGAAACTAGTTTGCTATCTGGTGCCTTGGAGTCTCGTCCCGACGCCGGGTCATGGGTACAGTTGGCAAGACCATGTGTCCAACCGACGGCTACACCGTGAGACCGACATGGCACCTGTTACTTGCATTGTTCCGGCACCTAGCTCGTTTCCTTGTGGATGACCCTGCCCATCAGGTTGTCTGTTTACGAGACAATTCTGGGTGAAGGATGCCCGTGGGACGACCTAGGAGATCATGGCTTGGGCAGCTCGACCTTTCGCGAGGAGTTACAGATTGGCCGAGGACTTGCCTGGAGACTCGCCATGAGGGATCCCCGTGGCTGGATGCGAAAGGTGGATGCGGCCATGCGCTTCCGTCGGCGTTAGACCCCTGATGATGATGATGATATATATATATATATATGTGTGTGTGTGTGTGTGTGTGTGTGTGTGTGTGTGTGTGTGTGTGTGTGTGTGTGTGTGTGTGTGTGTGTGTGTGTTTGTGTGTGTGTGTGTGTTTGTGTGTGTGTGTGTTTGTGTGTGTGTGCTAGATTGATAGACAGAGAGATAGAAAGAGAGAGAGGGGGGGGGGGGATGAAAGAGATGAATAGAGATACAAATATAAGTTGACTATTATACTGTTACATAAGTTGTCAAATAGATTTATAAAATATAAATATGGGCAACTGAAATGACGAATTATTGGATCGGAGAGGTAAATGGAAAACCAATAGAAATAGGATCAAACAGGAGCGGAATAAGAAACCAAAAAAACATTACCAGATTACACTTCACCTCTTCCTCTTCCTTTTCGTTCTTCTCCTTCATTTCTTCCTCATCATCATTTTCATTTCCCACTTCACTCCTCCTTCACATCTTCCTCCTCGTTCTTCACATCCACCTCCTCTTCCTGCACATATTTCATCCTTCTCCTCCTCCTCCTCCTCCACTTCCTTCTCCTCCTCATCTTCCTCTACTTCATCCTTTTCCACCCCCTCCTCCTCCACTTCCTCCTCCTCTTCCTCTTCCTCCCCATGCAATGTTAACAACACGATTCAAGTTTAAATATGTTACACCCCCTACGGCCTTTCTCAGTGTTCGGTGGGCAGCCAACAGGCGCACTGGAGAGGAGGGGGGAGGAGGAGGAGGAGGAGGAGGAGGAGAAGGGGGGGGAGGTGGAGGAGGAGGAGGAGAAGGAGGAAGAGTGGAGGGGGAAGGAGAAATGGAGGGAAGAGAACGAGAAAGGAGGAGGGGAGGAGAGGGAGGAGGGGGAGAAGAAGGAGGAGGAGGAAGAGGGGGAGGAGGAGGAGGGGGAAGGAGGAATGGAAGAAGGAGAAAGAGGAGGAGGAGGAGGAGGAGAAGGAGGAGGAGGAGGAGGAGAAGGAGGAGGAGGAGGGAGAGGAGGAGGAGAAGGAGGAGGAGGAGGAAGAGGAGGAGAGGAAGGAGAGGGAGGAGACGGGGAAGAGAAGGAAAAGGGGGAGAAGGAGGAGGA
>NC_061826.1:1066528-1069028 GCF_019202785.1 Penaeus chinensis | reverse complement strand
GCAGTCCTAATAAAACTGGTAATATATGAATATCTACTCCCACCACAAGTACTAATAGTGTTATAATACTATGGTATGAAATGTCAAAGTATGATGAGCATTTCATTATTTTCCTAGAAAATACGCAAGAAAGATGCTTCCTCTGTTGCGATATAATATTACATAATCTGAACTTCACTAGAAACAGACCTGAAGAATATACTATAATGACACACTTAACGCTTTCTTTGAAGAACATCCACGGAAAAAGAGATGACTCGGATACACTGTAATGACATAGGGGGTCATGCCTAACCCTCCATCCGTACAATTTACAGGGGGAAATGATACTAGAATGCATTGTAATAGCAGAGAGGACATGTCTGATCCCCCTTTCGTGCAACTTACAGGGAAATTGAATTACTAGATTGTACTATAATAAGGCAAAGGACGTGCCTAATTCTATTTTCTTACAGTTTATAAGGAAAAGTTAACAGCGATGTCATTTTCTTTCGTTGTAACTAAGACCATACAGTGTTATCAAATCCCTGGGATCTAGATCGTGTTAACGCCCAGTGTCATTGTATCGTTAGATAATTCTCTGTCGGAAGAGAGAGCCAATTGTTCTAAAATTCTTATGGTAAGAAACAGTGTAGGCTTAATTTAGACTTAGAAGGGATATTCTAAACATATCTTTGGTTAGATAGAAGAAGAAACTACTTATCTCGATATTTCCAGCGAAAAAAAAAAACAAAAAAAAAAAACGTGTACATCAGAACACACTCTTTCATACTACCTTCGATCCTTTATCAGCATTCACTGCACATAAAATTATCTGACTGGAAATAATGTAAAGCAATTAGTTGCATGCGAATTTCATCAGCCGGAACTTTGAAATTTGAGAGTAAACCTGTACTGGTTATGTTCGTGATAAGAGATTGATTTCGATAAAATTCCATGATAAGGTAATACGTAGTGGAGTTGTTAGTAAACATTCAGAGTATTGACGTAATTCTGTAAATTGTGGTGTATATTATATGGTAAATTTTAGAATACCAACGAGAGACGAAATCCAGGCCATTTTTTTTTTTTTTTTTACATCGACGAGTAACTATGATTTGCCTAATTCTCTGTCCGCATGACGGCTCGTCTGCCTGCCTGTCTCTTTGTCTGTCAGTCTCTCTTCCTGTCGGCATCAACCTACCTACCTTCCCTTCCTCTATATAAATATATCTACCTCTATCTACACACATCTATCTCCGTTTCTTTTTCTCACTCTCTCTCCAACTCTCTCTCAAAAAATGTCTACTCCTCGTCTGAAGCCTTACGTATGTCAAGTCAACACAGCGACCTCAACAGCTGGCAAGGTCCTAGTGTTGATGACCAAGACAAGGTGCAGCGATTTTGTTGCTAACAGCTGCTAAATCTTCCTTCAAGACCTCACTGAATACATTTTCTTTCTAGGCTAAAGAAATTTTAATAAGGCTTTCGACACTTATCATTAAGGTCTCAAGCTTGGAAAATAAGATAAATAGATAAACACAATAAACGAAGAGAAAGGAAGTTAGAAATATCTATTTATCTATCTGTCTGTGTGTCTATCCATCTGTTCATTTATCTCCATTTATCTGTCTGCCTACTTACCCATCTATCTCTCTATCTAATTATGTATCTACCATCCTAACTTTCTGTCTATCTGTCTACATTTCTGTCTATCTATCTATTTAAGTATATATTTTGTATGTATTTATGTATGTGTGTATGCATGTATGTATGTATGTATTATGTATGTGTATGTGCATGTGTGTATGCATATCTGTAGGTAAGTATGTATGTATGTATGTATGTATGTATGTATGTATGTATGTATGTATGTATGTATGTATGTATGTATGCATGTATGTATGTATGTATGTATGTATGTATGTATGTATGTATGTATGTATGCATTGTGTATGTATATGTGCATGTTGGCATGCGTGTGTGTAGGTAAGTATGTATGTATGTATTGTGTATATATATGTGCATGTATGCATGTAGGTAGGTAGGTATGTATGTATGTACGTATGCATGTATGTGTGTACGTATGTATGTATGTATGTATGTATGTATATATGTATGTATGTACGTATGTATGTATGTATGTATATATGTATATATGTATGTATGTATGTATGTATGTATGTATGTATGTATGTATGTATGTATGTATGTATGTATGTATGTATATATGTATGTATGTATGTATATCATTATGTATGTATATGTATGGATGGATGGATGGATGGATGGATGGATGGATGGATGAATGAATGAATGAATGAATGAATGAATGAATGAATGAATGAAGGAAGGAAGGAAGGAAAGAATGAAGGAAGGAATGAATGGATGAATTGATGGATATACGTAAGGATGAATAAGTATGTATAAACCTACATATACACAAACATGTGCATTCCTATATCCACAGAGCACCATCGCTCTACGCAGATTATGGACCAAGGAAGCGTTAAAACTCGAA
>NC_061826.1:1059028-1061528 GCF_019202785.1 Penaeus chinensis | reverse complement strand
GAGAGAGGGGAGAGAGATGAGAGAAGAGAGCGAGAGGAGAAGAGAGGGAGAGAGGTGAGAAAAGGGAGAGGAGGAGAGATTTTAGAGAGAGAGATGAGAGAGAGATGAGAGAGAGATGAGAGGAGAGAGAGAGAGAAGGAGGGTATGGAGAGGGAGGAGATAGAGAGGGGAGAGAGAAGAGGGAGAGCGGGAGAGAGGGGACGAGAGTGAGAGAGAGAGAGGAAGAGAGAGGACGAGAGAGAATGAGAGAGGAGAGAGAGAGAGAGGGAGAGAGGGAGGAAGATGGGGAAGGGGGAGGGAGGAAAGGGGGAAGGGAGGAGAGAGAGAGAGAGAGCCGAGAGGATGAGCGAGGAGAGATGAGAAAGAAGAAAGAGAGAGAGAGAGAGAGGCGAGAGCGAGAGAGGGTGAGAAGGGAGGAGGAGGAGAAGAGAGAGAGAAAGAGAGAGAGAGAGAGGGAAAAAAAAAAGAATGTGAGAGATGGAGAGAGAGGAGAGAGAGGAGAGAGAGGAGTAGAGAGAGGAGAGGAGAGGAGATTGAGAGAGAGAGAGGGGAGAGAGAGAGAGGAGAGAGAGAGAGGAGAGAAATGGAGAGAGAGAGAGAGAAAAAAAAAAAAAAAAAGATCGAGATCGAGAGAGAGAGAGGCGAGAGAGGTGAGAGAGGTGAGAGAGGAGAGGGAGGGGAGGCGAGATGAGGAGGGATGAAAGAGAGCGACGGAGACTCGGTGTGGTCGAGGGACGATGGAGAGAGAGATGAGAGAGACGGGCGGAGACCCCGAGAGGCGGGAGAGGAGAGATGAAGGAGAGCGCGAGAGAGGAGACGGAGAGAGGATGAGCAGAGAGAGGGGTGAGATCGAGATGAGTGAGCAGAACGAGAGGACGAGAGGATGGTGAGGAGATGTGGAGGGGATGGAGGAGGACGAGCCGAGGAACCCCGAGCTCCTGAGGAGAGGAGAGCACGAGATGATCGAGACGATAGAGAGAGGGAGAAAGAGGGAAGATAGGCCGGGCACCGAGAGAGAGAGAGAGAGAGAGAGAGAGAGAGACGGAGAAGACTTGGACGCGCGACGAGCGAGAGAGAGGAGCGAGAGGGAGAGAGGAGAGAGATAGCTTGAAGAAAGAGAGAAGAGAGAGAGATGGAGGGAGAGAGAGAGGAGAGAGAAAAAGAGAGCAGACGAGAGAGAGGAGAAGACGGAGAGAGAGGAGAGAGAGAGAGAGAAGAGGACGGAGAGAGAGAGAGAGAGAGAGAGAGAGAGAGAGAGAGGTGGCATACATTTCAGATATTCTGTCTCTCTCGTGAGGTGAAAACTGATCCAACTTAGTTATGGCGCTTTATATCCTTATGTACGTGAATTTGTATGTGCGCGTGTATGTCTATGTATCTATGACTCCTACGCTTGTATGTGTCTGATGCTTAACCTGCTTTTTGTCCTCCGCTCCCTTTCTTCCTCTCCGTTATTCTCCTCTCCATTTTCTCCCTCCCCCTCTCCTCTCCACATCTGCGTCAGTAGTTCTATCCTCCTTATGCTCCATCTTTCTCAGTTCTCCCTCTCCCTATCACTTTATCACTCAGAATATTCCTCTCTTTCCTCCTTCCCTTATCCCACATATTCTTCCTTCCCTTCCTTCCCCAATTTCCTCTTCTCTTTCTCTCCTTACTTCCTCATATCCCCTTACCCTTCATCTCCTTCATCTCCTTCCTTTCTTAATTATTCCTCTCTTTACTTCCTCCTTCCCCCTATCCCTCCTATTCTTCCTTTCCCCTCTTTCCAATTTGCCATCTATTCCTTCCCTATATCCTATTGTTTACTCTACCTACCTCCTTCGCCAAAACGCCAGGGGGGCGCGGGGGGGCGGCCAGGCAGGGGGAGGCCTGGAGGAGCGAGGGGGGGTTATGAGGTGGGAGGAAAGAAAATGAGAGAGAGAGGAGCTAGGAGAAAAAAAAAAGCGAGAGGGAAGGGGGGTGAGGGAAGGGATGCGAAAGGGAGAGGGGAGGAGGGTTTGCCCTAGGCAGAAGACGTGAAGAGCGACGGAGATCGAGAGGATGCGAGAATGGAGGGGGCGGGGGGAGGAGAGGGGCATGAGAGGGTGCGGGGAGAGGGGTTGAGAGAGGGAGAGTATGATGAGTGAGACGGGCTGAACAGAGAGAAGAGAGTGATAGAGAGAGGGGTGAGAGAGAGGGGGGCCGGAGTGAGGACGCGATGAGAGCGTTGAGCGGGACCGGCGCGAGACAAGAGGACCAGAGACGAGCGAGAGAAAACGAGAGAGAGAAAGAGAGAGAGGAGAAGAGAGAGGAGAGAGCGCGACGAGACGAGAGAGCGGGAGAGAGGCAGACGACGAGGGAGAGACAGAGACAGAGAGAGCGAGAGAAAGACCGCACCGACGCAGAGAGAGAGATGAGAGGAGAGAGGAGGCGAGCAGAGAAGGGAGCGAGTGGGAGTAGAGAGAGAGCCACGCGGAGACGATAGGACGGAGCGGAAGAGAGAGAGGAGGAGGAGGAGTGG
>NC_061826.1:1051528-1054028 GCF_019202785.1 Penaeus chinensis | reverse complement strand
TAAGTATGAAACAACAGTTTACGAGGGGAATGACAACTGCCCTGGGCCAGTATTATGTAGCTAATGGAAAGAGGTTTATGAAGCTTCTTATAAACAGTGAAATGATTTCAAATTTGCACAGTAATTATTGAAATATGAAACAAGGAGAAAGCTTTCGAAAAAAGAGTGATGTGCCTCTCTGTTGTTCTCACAACAGGGTAAGACCTTTGCCTCAGTTCTAACTCAGCCTCCTTAACGTGACTTTTAGTTTTTATTACTCATTACACTATATAGTTGGTCCCTGCAGCTTAAGTCTTAGTTTTCTAATGAAGTTCTAAAAGAAAGGAAAACAGAAATGTACAAATGAGTGGTCTCTCGAAGAGACCCTCTTCTGGAGTAAGTCTCTGGAGTCACTGGTTACAGCTCTGGTGGCCTCTGTGATGACAGCCTTCATTTCTGCCACAGCCACTGACCCTTCGATGCTGTGCAGAATGCCCAGTAACAAGGGCTTAGACCCGCCCTTTGCTTATATAAGCGCCTTGGTATGTAATGGGAAGCAATGGATACCCTGATGCAATGGAACTATCAGGGAATCCTAAATGGGAGGAAGTGTAGCATCATATTACTGCACGTATTCCTGTCTGCATATGTCAACAGCAGATCGCCAGAGAAACTTAATCATCAAAGTCCAATTCCAGCTTAGGATCTATGGTGATGGGCCTCACTGAAGCGCAGCAGTGTTTGTACACTAATGACTTGTCAATACCATACAATGTGGCATCTATCTACCTTCTCTAAGTGATCTTTGTGGAGTCGTCTCACTTAACTCTGAAAGCCCTATAGTATGGGCATAGGATAAAGTGCATTATTGCTAGGAATCTGTTTCATTTACCATCATAAGGGGGGGGGGGGGGGTAACCAGCATAATGGAAGGAAACTTTAATAATTTTCATCCTGAACCAAGTGAGAATACTGCAACTACTATACACAATTTCTCTTACCAGCTGCATTTGTAAGCTGATAGCGAAAATGGCTATTGGAAAAATGGATTTAAAAAAAAAAGGAGACTACAGATGTCCCTGCAAGGATGAAAGCTACTATAAAGAACTCCGTAGCATAGATCATAGTGATCTGTGATTTCGCAAAGGTTCGCAATACTACTTGGAAGCCGTGTAACATTGGAATAGAAGTATATAGTGCAGGTGACAACACATTTCAAACCACGAAACCCTACTCGAAGGAGTTTTAAAATAAAATGTCCTGCGGAACCCACAGTTCTCAAAATATCTGACTCGTAATAAAGCTTTCAGAATCTGCACAGGGCCATTTATACCGTGGTGAAAGACGATTCAAGAAGTATAAAGGGTGAAGGGTGTTAAACAAGTGATGTTTAAGATTACAGGAATCGAGGGATTTATGGCTATCTACCAGTTCAGATGCGGGCTGCCCGACGCTAATCATTGTTCCACTAATTGGGGAACTGCAAGGTCTTCATCTGCGCAGTCTCTGTATGCCGGGAGGAGAGAATCAATTGGTCCGTTTCACCGTGAGTATCTGAACATGATTATTACGCAAATGGAATTCCTTGATTACTGAACTCTTCTCAGCCCTGCTGTTGACAACTAGCTATGTGGTGGAGAATGAGGAATCTTATGGAAGATTTGACTTTAAGACCCTAAGATTTGTGCTGTTGGATTTCTGTAGTTAACACTTGTGGCTAATATCTGAAGTTCAATAAACCGTATAAGCACTAAAAACTGTGAGGGATGCCTTAGCTTTTACTGACGGTCATATGTTGGAAGGAAGTGTAGAATTCTGATACCAAAAGCATATGTTGTTGGATACCTCATATTAACTAATGTTTAGAATAAAATGCGGAATACAACATTCATGTAATATACATTTCTGATGCATACTTCTAATCATTTTAATGTATACGGAAATATGCAAATACCTTAAATAGTTTCCTTTTTTAAATTACTCTTAAAGTGTGCAGGAATACGCAGCCAACGACGGCTATTAATGCAGCAGATAATTCTCTCTCTGTCTCTCTTTCACACGCACACACACACACACACACACACACAAACACACACACACACACACACACACACACACACACACACACACACACACACACACACACACACACACACGCACGCACACACAAAGTGATTAAAGGATATCTCAGTATTAGAATATTTACTGATGTATCTCTATCATTCTAATACAGCAGTGCCACTAAATATATAGTATATTGTTTATGTTTATATTTTAATACCTACCATCTTTTATAGAGGTATAGGAGTATAGAGGTATTTCCAAACCATTAACAACCTCATATATCTATTATTACTATCACAAGGCAATATGGCCAACCGCGATCATAGTCAGCTCACAACTGGTATGAGGACTTTACTCTTACCAAACCTTGATATTTTATGGAAACTCAGTCAAAAATTGTGCAATACCATTCATCAGCTCCACCTCAGGAGTTCCACCATTAAGGACGTACTTGACA
>NC_061826.1:1036528-1041528 GCF_019202785.1 Penaeus chinensis | reverse complement strand
TTACGATAGTCTGATGATGTATCATTCTGAATTGTTAGTATAATTTTCATTATTGTTTCATTATTGTTGTTTCTGTTGTTGTTATCATTGCTATTATTATTATCATTTTCATGGTTTACATTATTATCATTATTGTTACTATCATTATTATTTTTATCATTTTACTATCATTATTATCATCTTCTTCATCATCATCATCATCATCATCATCATCATCATCATCATCATCATCATCATCATCATCATCATCATCATCATCATCATCATCATGATTGCTGCTGCTGATACTATCAACATCATTACTATCATTGCCAATTAGTTTATTTGACAATATCTGACTTCTAAAGCTTAATATCACCTGAGGTTGTGACCTCCTTTGGTATTTTCATATTGAAAGACTTATTATCGGTATCAGACAAAATATTTTTTCTTCTTGTTCTTTTGTCACAAATCTTACTCGTTGATTTTGGTTATACATTCACAGAGTCACTCTTAAGATTGCCTTTTCGTACTTTTGTTGCCATTAAATTTCTCCTGTCTGACTTTATCATTATCATTATCAGTATTATTATTATTATCATAATTATTATCAATATTATTATTATTATTATTATTGTTATCATTATTATCATTATTATTATCAATACTCTTATCATTATCATTGTTACTGTTATTATCATTATTTTATTATTATTATTATTATTATCATTATTATTATTATCATTATTACTATTATTATCATTATGTTTATCTTTATTATTACTATTATCATTACTGTTATTGTTATAAAAAATAAAACATTATCATTGCCATTAGTATTAGGGTCGCTCTTTTAATTATTTTACATTTTCATAAAATACATTTTCTCGCATTTGTAAATTGTGATATATTATCAAAACAGTATGATATTATCTAAATGTTTTACTGAAATGTTTGGAAAGCAAATAAATGACGTCGTTACAAGAAATAATCTACAGAATGTGAAATGTTTAATCTTCTATGAATGCAGACTTTTGCTCTTTTAATCTCGGCGAATAAACTATGATATAAAACGAAGAGAAATGAATAAACTAAAATAAACAATATACGATAAGCAAAATCAAGACAGAATGGAACGAGACAGCCAAAGGAAAGAAAGAGATAGACACAGCATAAGGAATTAGTTCAAAACACATTCTTGCTAACCATTACCAACAGAGTAAATGATTACATAAAAAAATAATCATACGAATAAGTTAATAATTCAATAGATAAATGAATAGGCAAATAAGCGAACAAACAATCAATTAGGATAAAACAAGCGTTCGCCTAAACTAGAATATCTAAATATACTTACCGAAATATCTTGCTAAGTCTTAATGCGTCCGTAACTGGTCGTCATTGCGACCAGCCAGACCCATTTTATAAAGTAGTTGATTGTCACCTGTTACGGAAGTTTCCTCCAACGGTTAGACAGACACGTAGCACAGAGGCTGAAAATGTATCACAACGGAAATTTTGATGCCGTTTTTATACTAAATTACTGACATGGATTCGGGGAATCAGCTGATTGGCAGCGTGGATGGATTAATGTACACTTATATTTGCGATTCATCTCTCCAATTCTCCGTCTTTAATAACTTATATTCATCGTTTTTCCATTTGTTTCACGGATTTTATAACATAACATGTGAAGCTGTTAATTATCGATATTATCAATGCTGTTAATTCTCCGATGGATAAAAATCATAGCCAATTATTATTGGTTGTAAAATGCCGGGATTTTTTTCGCTCTGTATCCCCAGTATGATATCGTTTGATCAATTTGTCTTCATTGTGATTAATTGGTTTATTTATCTAAACTGGTAATTTTCTCTTTGATTGTCATTAATGATAAAACCATCATTATTCATCATGACGATCGTACAATACCACTTATATGTATGTGTTTTTTATCTAACGCTTGACTTGATATTTCTAGAAAAACAAAAATGTGATAAAAAAGGGCGTTTTAAATTCCATTTTTATTTTCACAGCTTAATCATTTATCGAGGAAATATGTCTGATTTTTAATTTGCAGACTGTGACATTTGTGTTGTTAATGATAAAACTATAAAGAAATCAAATGATACAAAGAAAAGGTAATGTTATTTTCGCAACAGACTTGTTATATATAAATCTAAATTCTGTCATTATCCTACGATAAAAAAACACTATCGTTCATTTTCATCATTATCATTATCATCATCATCATCATTATTACCATTGCCATTATTATTTATCATTAAATCATTATCATCATCATGATCATCATCACCGTCATTATCATCACACACACACACACACACATACACACACACACACAGACACACACACCGACACACACACACACACGACACACACACACACACAACAACACAACACACACACAACACACAACAACACAGACACACACCACACACACACACACACACACATACACAGAACACACACACACACCACACACCACACAGACACAACACACACACACACACAGACACACACACACACACACACACACACACACAGACAACACACACACACACACACACACACACACACACACACACACACACCATACACACACACACACACACACACACACACACACACACACACACACACACACACACACAGACACACACACACACACACACACACACACACACACACACACACACACACACACATTTATTTATATGTATATGTATATGTGTGCGTATGCGTGTGCGTGTGTGTGTGTATGGGTGTGTGTGTGAGAGAATTAATCATGCACCAATGCATGACTCTTTTCGATTAAGTTCTCCCTTGATTTACACACGTAATCGTAATGAACATTTATTCGAGACGCACTACATTTTTGAAGTTATTTATTGTCATATATACCTTTTTTCTACATTTAAATTTCCAACGAAATTTGTTCATGTATAATGCATATATATTTATATATATACATATATATTATATACACACACACACACACACATATGTGTGTGTGTGTGTGTGTGTGTGTGTGTGAGTGTGGGTTTGTGTGTGTGCGTCTGTGTGTGTGTGTGCTGGCGTTTTATCCAGTGTGCCAACGGTCATTTGACATTCATAATTCTTTCTGATATGTTGCAGTAAGTATTGGTCTGCGGAATGTAATTGCCGTGTGCTTTATGCGCACACAGATGAAACAAATTACGGTGTGAGATAGTCCTCAAGTGTTCGGAAACCTGTAACTTTTTCAGAGGTATTTACACACATTCATTCCATATGCAACTCCATCTTGAATAAAACAGAACATCAAGACATTACTCCAGCATAATAATAATTAAAAAAAATCTCACTATATGAAAAATCAAAAATCATAAAATAGTTGTGAACGCCAATCACTGACCGAAAATTCTCCTGCTTCATTTGTGGCTCCGAGCGGGTTTGCGTTTCACTTTCCGAAGGTTAATCCGCCCCGGAGTAAGTGTGCGGACAAGCCTCTTCTCCAGCTTCATGGACGAAACACTAATCTCGAGCTTAATATTATTGAACCGTTAATCCTTTATTCTAGTGTTAATCTTCCTTCAGCGCTTACGTGAGATTACGAAAGAACGCACGAACGCCTTTAAAGATACCGGTATTTCTAAAATAGAAATACTACATACCTAGAAATGAATCTAGACGGTAGAAAGAGCATTTGCTTATATAACCTAAGTTAAGGAATTTGGAAAATAGAGTACAAAAAACAAACAAAACAACAACAGCAACAACAACAACAACAAAGTATTACGAATATGCATGAAAATAGATTAACAATCAAGAAGCTGTATTTGTATCCTTTTCCCTTCTCTAAGATATCAAATAAACAAATTCCTATCATGATAGGAATACATAATGTTTATACAGAACAACCACAAAAACTGAAAAAAATAAATAAAGAATAAGAAAGACTTCGTTAGAATATAGATATGGAAAGGTTCTTTTCTCATATATAAATACTTTCAATCATGTAATGAAATTATCACCAGCATTAACACGAAGTAATCAATACACGTTTCCCTTAATTTTTCTTCCTTTACATCCGGGAAACGACATACAAATTCGATATCTCCCCCCCCCCCCCCCCCCCTCCAACACGCAACACGCGGCACCAGTCTCATATTCCCCACTGAAACAAATTCCGAACACCGACCTCTGAACAAGGTAAAAAAAAAAAAAAAAAAGTTTTAACGTTAGTAAATATTCTAATCAGATGTCAACTTCAGGTCAACACGAATTCATAATGCGTTATTTTCCCCCTTTCCTCTAACACTTTTCATGGTAGTTTAGCAGTCCATTTTTTCCCTTATTTATATTTTTTGAAAACTTTTTTTTTTTTGTTTTTTTGCTTTTGTTTTGGATTCTTATATATTCAAGATGTTTCTTTAAGTGCCAACATAGGTTTTGCTTCATTACTAATGTAGTTATTCTAAATCTTTAAAACATTGAAATACGATTTTAAATTCATTCTTTATAGCGATATCTAAACACAACATATCAGTATCATAAAATCAGTATTCTGAAAAATGATGTTTTTTTTTTTCTTTTTGAAACTTGCCTACAGTCAAAATACTTTTTTAACAGTATGGAATTAATAACATAGACGGAAATAGGAGAGGGAGAGGGAGATATAGGGACAGACAGAGAGAGAGAGAGAGAGAGAGAGAGAGAGAGAGAGAGAGAGAGAGAGAGAGAGAGAGAGAGGGAGAGAGAGAGAAAGAGAGAGAGAGAGAGAGAGAGAGAAAGAGAGAGAGAGAGAGAGAGAGAGAGAGAGGGAGAGAGAGAGAAAGAGAGAGAGAGAGAGAGAGAAAGAGAAAGAGAGAGTGAGAGAGAGAGAGAGAGAGAGAGAGAGAGAGAGAGAGAGAGAGAGAGAGAAAGAGAGAGAGAGAGAGAGAGAGAGAGAGAGAGAGAGAGAGAGAGAGAGGGAGAGAGAGAGAAAGAGAGAGAGAGAGAGAGAGAGAGAGAAAGAG
>NC_061826.1:1006528-1011528 GCF_019202785.1 Penaeus chinensis | reverse complement strand
GTTTTTTTTGTGTGTGTAAACCTATTGTGTGCAGTGATTATCAAATCCCAAATGATGGAGATTTTTTCCCATCAAACTTCAGAGGGCTTCAAGGATACAAGCGATTTTGAGCAACAGTAGGAATGCTTAAAAAATTTAAAAGAATTCTAGTTCATTAAGGGACTGCAGAGACTACTATTTAACGTTCAGCAGAAATAATGTCCAAAGGCACATACATTTTAAGAAATGGATGGATGTACTTTCAGTGTCTTGAGTAAATGGCCTCCTTTGCTGTAAAAAACTTCCTTGTAATATTTTGACCTAGAGTTTTTATGCCATGTGATACGAGACATTTGCTGCTGACATACTCTGCCAACTTCAGCTTGTGCTTATTAGCCTTTATTTCTAAGCTTGTTTAGGATGCTGCACCAATATGAAACCATTGCACTGTAAAATACAACTGCTACATGTATTTTGTTTTATCTAAGGGTTCTTAAGAAGCATTATGATAAAGATAATTGTTCCATTCATTCTCTATTCTTTCACAATCTTGTTGCAGTTTCAAACGTACTATACTAGAATGGGGAGTGTGACCAAAATTTGACAAGTGCTGCAAAATAACTGTTCCAAGAACCAGGCCTGCATTCACAAATGGTTTTACAATTTTGTTTGGTAAATTTAAGGATTGTCCTAAAAATAGTCTGACTTCAAGATTGTTTATTTTTGACGTGAGCTGTGACTGATCTTAGTAATTTTGGTAAACCATTATTGTATGGATGCACTCGCCTGAGACTGCACCGCAAAATCTATTTAACAATCTAAGTTGCTGTGACTAGACATTACTGCTCGGGGGGATGGTAGATTGCAGGCTCTGTCCCCCAATACTCCCAGATAAATATTATCTTCACCTCACTATATATAGCAAGATAAAGCTGAAACTCAGGAGCATTGAGTAGACTCAGGTTGTGAGCAGTTCTTTCCACAATCTTTTTGCTTTATTTGTGGTGTTGCTGTTTGTGTCAGCAGACTTTCATGTAGTGATGACTGTAACTTCTTTGTCCTCTATGAGAATATCATATCAATTTACCTGAGCTTGGTGTATCTATACAATAAAGATTATCTTCAATTTTTTCTATGACATAGGTTGTTGCCACATTCCCAGGTTGGTTCTGTTAACAAGAACAGACACATTGTAAATTGGCCAGTGATGATGATTCAAAGTAATGATATTACAGAATTAGAAATAATGAATCAGACAATGCTTACTAATAATACTGCACATTCAAAATATCTTTTATATGGCATACTCTTTATGGGATGGATATGCTAAGAAATAATCCAGATACAAATGGCAATGCCACATATAAAGGAAAAAATTGTGTAAAGCACTGCTCACATTCCAAATATACCCGATGCTCCTGAGGTTCAGTTCTATTTTGCTGTGCATACCAAGGTGAAGGCAATGTTTCCTGGGGGGTGTTGGGGTACAGAGCTCCCCATTGAGCAGTGGCACACTCAGTCATAGCAACTTAAATTGTTCAAGTAGATTTTGTGACATGGAGCTAAGGACTTAGTCTCTGGTGAGTGCCTCTGCATCATAAAGATTTACCTGTAGGCCTAAATGTGACAACCCTTGAGTTTGTTATCATTGTTTCACTTATGTAGACGTTTGGCTCCTTTATACTTTTGAACAAATCAACGCTAGGGCAGCTGGGTTTATTACACACAACTATACATTTACATTTGATATTATGGCCCACAAAAAAACCCCACTGTAAACAGTAAATATGGACCTTCACAAGACAAGAAGACAAGTGCAGAGACTTACAATCATGTACAAGATTGCAAACAACCTTATAGACTTTGACAAAGAAGAAGACCTACAAGCAAGACATACATGTAACACATGAAATTTAGATAACAGAAATTTCCTTACATACCACACCAACATCGACGCTTACAAGTGTTCATTTTTCCCACGTACCATATGCTACTGGAACATGCTACCTCAACACATCATAGAAACAAGAACACTTAAACCCTTCACAGACATATTAAACAAACATAACAGGACAAGCACCTACAGGAACACAAACATTCCACCTAAACCTTAACCCAATGCCGACAGGCATGGTATGTACGTACATGCCATGCCCACTGTGAGTTTACTTGTTTCATTGTTTTTCTACATAGATGGCTACACTTGTACTAAGTCACCAATGAGCCAAATTATGAGCAAATATATTTTATGTTATCTTATTTTACTGTTACTAATGTTTATAACATTAGAGTAATAATAATGCATATAATAAAAATAACACCATCGATATTCATAGCACTAGTAAAAAATATGTTTTTCCTGCCAATTCAAGGACAGGTGAAATCAGGTAAGATGACAAGGTCTACTAATTGACTCCTTCATGGCTAAGCACTAGCAAAGGCATCTATGTGCAGAGACATTTCATAAAAATATAAAAAATGAGCACAGCATAATCCCCATTTTTATTCATTTTCCCTGGCGGCATAGGGTTAACCCTTTCCCCCAACCTCAGCGCCCAAACATGATATGTGCTTACCAGTACCCTATGCATTAATATTGTGATTGAGAGAATCATATTCACTAATTGTAGAGGAAATTGATTTTTTTTTATTTAATTTTTTTCTCCTATCCCCAATAATTTTAGGGGACTTGACAGGGAATTGGAATTTTTATGGGGAAGGCCCATAACTAAGTTCTGTTTCCTTTAGATTAACTTTATCTGCAGCTTATTTTAAACTCCCATATGTTTTTTGTATTAAAAGGCTGTTTGTAGACTAACGTTAAGTTGTGGATATATTTAATGAGTCGTAAACAAAACTGCAGAGCCAAAGACTTTCATGCCTATGTCATAGATAAATCTCAAAGTACATGACCTTTCATTATGTAAGTGCTGAGAATGAAGTAGTGTAGACCGTTGTCTGTTATGATGCCCTTTAGCAGGAGTGAATGTTTACAATTGATATTGATTTTTATTGGTTGTAATTTCAGCTGGATTGTTGTACTTTTGTGTCATATGCTTAAAACCTTGAAGATGAAATAAGGGTATAATTGTTGTATGTAACAGTGTGGATTTCATTTGATGAAGTACATGAAATGGATAAAGTTTAACCAGTCATAAATAAACAGAGTTTCAAATTAATTATTGTTCAGTTCCTTACAAAGTTTGACTGCTGGAGTCATTTTAGAGTCAGTTTGAAGCCAGTCTAATCTCAATCCTACAGAATTTATATGAGGGTTTTTGTTGGGTGTTTTACTGTAGCACTGTGAGTTGTGGATGTTGGTCACTGTGATCACTGTGCAAATGGTATGCCATGAGTAAATTGTAAGAAACAGTGCATGTTATGCTTTAAAGAAACATATTATATTCCCATTCTATATATCATAAGTAACACCATGAAAGTGAAAAAGAATTAGTACATTCACACATTGTACTTTTAATAGGCATTAACCCAGTGACTATGGATTTATGTACTGTCCCATTCAGTTTTTTGTGAATTTTGTTACATACACTAATCTACATCTATACATGAATGTGTATGATACATACGCATAGTGGGAACAGTTAAAGCCTTTAACAGAAGTCCTCAGATCGGTCCTTATGTACGTGTTGTTGAGCTAGTATTCACTCTCAAACTGCTCTATAAACATGTGATGGCCCCCCTTTCGTGGGACGCCCTTCCTTCCATATATACGTCAACACTAGGGACAAGGCCTAATTCAGCACATATATATACATGGAGGAACACGTCTATGGCATTATCCTTATCTAACCGATGAGGAAACCGTCAACCAAGCCCTAGAGGGGATGATATATGCGTGATGCTGATGCCAGCAGCTATGCTATGCCGATGCTGATGGCAGTGGCTACAGATGTTATACACGTGATACTGATGCCAGCAGCTACGCCATGCCGATGTTGATAACAACGGCTTCAAGGCCCCCGTGACTGATCCTGATTTCCCCATTCCATAAAATTATGGGACAATCTATCTAATACCATTGATTCTATCCAATACTATTGATTTTGATACTGTTGTTTTTCTTATTGATGTTATTATTATTAAATTGTTATTAAAATCTTGGTAACATTAAAGACAGTGAAATAATGCAAAACAAACTTTCCAAAAATCAAGGAAAAGGGTATACTGGTGAGATAGGTTGGACTAATAACTGACTCTATGGTGACTAAGCACTTGTAGAGCTATCTCTGTGTAAATACAATAAATAAACTTATATTACAGTAGGATGGCATGTATTTTTGCAAATTGGGTTAAATTTCTTGCTGCAACTGAATTTGCTAAAGATTCTGTGATTTCAAGTACTTTACTGACAGCATAACTCGTTACTGCTAAATAGAACTAGTTTGTGTATTACTGTGTGCTTATGAAAATGATTATTTCACATTTATTAATGCCTGCTCTTATCTACATGTATGTATATTTTGCTCAATCTTTTAACCCCTTGGTGTTTTGCTGACTGCATGAGGCCCAAAATCTGGGCATTAGGCTTACTTGAGTGACAGAGTGCACATGAACACTTGTGGGCTGTATTAACACTCCTTACCTCTCCTTTATTAGCTCATTTTCTGCATTAACATTTTTTGTGCCATTTTCCTGTGTATATATTTCTATATGTGCCATTTGATATGCTGAATCCAGATGGTCCATTACATCTCCCTCGGTAGTCCACAACTCATTGGAATGATGATAACAATAGGTAACATTTTGCCATTTATGTATTTTTTTTTTTTTTTTTTTGTATGATATTCAATTTTCTGTAATACAACCTGCACCACTGCATACGGTGGGCAGGAATAGGATCTTGAGCATGGAAATAGTGCCCTCACTGGAGCTGGCACTCTTCCAGTCATGGCTCATGGATGGTACATTCCACACTTGTTCACTGATAGGAATAATGCAAGAACTCTTCCTGAATACCCTCAGACTCGAATCACCCTCCAAGAGTTTTGGTCAATCGTGGC
>NC_061826.1:999028-1001528 GCF_019202785.1 Penaeus chinensis | reverse complement strand
TTCTATATGTTTTTAGTTCTATATGATTTTGATGCTGGCACAATGCTAGTTTTTATTCAGTTTCATTTTAATGAAGACTATTACATTTACTTTACTTTTTATATAAATAATGAAAAGGTTTATATTTGTTCTGGATCATTAATGAAAATGAATATACATTCTGTCAATTTTAAATGGTCTTATAGCAGCTTATAAGACAATTAAAGTGAAATACAGTGCGAATGTGATTCACATCAGAAATTTCCTCCCTTGACACCATGGTACCAATGCATTCATGTTTTTATTTCAAAATAGTATCAAGTTACACTTTTTTTGTTTTGATTTCAAAGTTGTTAAAGAATATTATTCCCTCCCTGCAGAGTACATTGTAGCTTTTAAGGGTTACTATAGACAAGAGGCAAGGGAGCGTTTTATTGAGGCAGCCCTGAATGACTCGGATGTTGTGCGGTGGGAAGTGATGCCTCGTAACAATCCAGCAAGTGACTACCCAAGTGATTTTGATGTTGTGCAGGTAAGTTGCCAAGCTCTAAGAATTGAATCTACTCTTAATATTGAAAAGCTATACTTTGGGGAATGTTGAGAGTGTTTGTTATTTTGTTTTGTCAACAGCTTGTAGCTTGTAGCTATGATCTAGCAGTCCTACATTTACTTTTATTGGATATTGTAGCATAATGTTGATAGCGGCATTAGCCCATTGACACCAGGAGAGCATGTATACATAATTGGTCCATTGTGATTTTAGTTTATTATTCTTGCTTACATATAGATAGCTGCATAAGTACTTAGTAACTAAGAAATCAGTTACTAGGCCTACCTAATCTCACCTGTTTGCCTTCTTTCCGGAATTTTCATAAAGAACTTCTTATGCAGTTAATGTTTTGTCAATAAGATTATAATCATAATAATGTTGATAATGGTGATATGAATGTTGATAACAAAAGCATTATTAAAAGTAAATTTCTTTTTTAGCTAAAATTCAAGGAAAAGGGTAAACAAATATGGTCAGGTAGACCGATGCTGTATGGTGCAGTAGAAGGGTTCTTGTCTAGCAATCTTGCTGACCTGCATTCAAATCCTGTACTGCCAGTAGATGGTAATCCTGGCCTTTCCTAGCACATGAATTAATTTAGAAACAAGAATAAGCAGACAGTCTGTCATATCATGAATAACCATTGCAACAGATGGAATTGAACTAAATTGTTATATATTTTTTATAATAATTGACTTCTTGATGACTAAATACTTGTGAAGCTATCTATGTTGATATTGACTAAATAAAACTACAGTATGCAATGATCTTATGTGTTGCCAATAATTTGAAAGGTAATAACCTATGGTACAGTGCTTTTGATAGACAACAGTGTTACCTTCTTTTTCTTGCTCATTGAGAAAATCATATATTAGCCCATTGAGCTGAGAAATTCCTAGTGAAAATTATTTGTAAACTTCCAGATCCAAGAAATTCGTAAAAATGATGGCTTGGATGCCCTCAAAGACCACCCAGCAGTTAAGCGAGTCACAGCCCAACGCATGGTCATCCGTCATCTGCACTTTGTCAATGACACGAATGAAGACACCAGTACAGACTTGTGGGATGAGATTCTTTTTGCCAACATATCAGAGACGGCAGATGGGTTCATGGTGTACAACATAAGTGAAGCACAGCAAGAGGATGGGTTGCACAAAGAGGAGGGTATAGATGAAGATGATACGGCTGAGCTGGATGTGGAATATGAGGTTCTTGGGGAAGAATACGACAAGAAGAAGGTGAAAGATGAAGATGACTCTCCTTGCTCAGGGAAGGATTGTCCCCCCAGCGTGGAGAGGGAGGCCGTGTGGCCAGCCTCTCGGCCTTTCAGACGCTCCTCACTAACTCTGGTGGGTACCTATCAGTTTAAAAAGATAAATCCATTTCAAAGTTGATAGATCAGTGTTATTTATGTATATATTTTTGCTGTGATAAACTCCATGTGTGAAAGTATTATTGACATTAACATTCTCATACATAATGATATTTCCAAATAGGGAACAGCCTTCTGGCAAACTACTGGCAGGCATTCTAGTCGACGATTGTTAAGAGCTATTCCTAGACAGATCACATCCACCTTACAAGCTGATGTACTGTGGAGCATGGGAATCACAGGTAAGTAGTTTGCTATGATTCAGTGGTTATATCTATGTGCTTATAACACCAGATGCTATTTCACATCAATTTATGACTTTGCTTTTGAGGACATTTTCTTTTGAAGTTTTAATTTCATAACAGGTGCAGGAGTTAAAGTTGCTGTATTTGACACGGGACTTTCAAAGTCACACCCCCACTTCAAACGCATTAAAGAACGCACAAATTGGACTAATGAAAAGACTTTGGATGATGGCCTGGGTCATGGCACATTTGTTGCTGGGGTGATAGCATCAAGTGGGAAAACCTGTCTTGGATTTGCACCTGATGCAGAACTTCATATATATCGTGTCTTTACAAACAACCAGGTAACTTTGT
>NC_061826.1:989028-994028 GCF_019202785.1 Penaeus chinensis | reverse complement strand
TATTCACTTCCAATGCAGGGGCCCCAGTTCCTCCGACAACAGACCTGCCCACAAAGATGGAAAACAGTAATTTGCATAAGCATTCAAAGGTACAGATTCCTGTGACATGACAATCTTTTCATTGAGATTAGAATATTATGAATATTTCTTTATGTATGCATCTATGATATTGAAATTAATAACAGTATTCAAGACTTGAGCATTTGGAATCAACTGGGAGATTTGGAAAGCAGTAATGACTGTGAATGAGAATAGCCATAAATCAAAATTGAATAGTGTTAGGGAATTAATTACTACATTTCATATATATATATACATATATATATATTTTTTTTTTTTTTTTTTTTTTTTCATTTAAATGTGAAGTGTAATTACCTTGTATTTGTGCCCCTGTATTTGCATTTAATTTTCATGTTTCAAATAGAGCCCAGATACATAAAATTATTTGTTTGGCCCCTACTAGGTTGTCAGTGGCAGAAGAAACACCAATAAGCTAAGCAGTCTCTGGTGTGCACGACAGTAGCTTGATTTCCTCCTTGTTTTTCATCATGCCCTCGTCACTGTTGCCAGGCTGGTCTTTGGGTGTTACTCATGCATGTACCAAGATAATTTAACATGCTTTGTCTCTTTCTTTATCAACATCAGGTTGTGGAGCACACCCTTGGCATGGAGCAGATGAGACCTCTCCCAGATTGCCCTTCCCTCGTTCCTGTCACACCACAGCCTCTTAATGTCTCAAATAAGAAGTAAGTCATGCCCATCAGATTATGGGAAGGCTTTGTGAGATAAAGGTAGCAAGTGATTTGGCTTTGCAAGGTTTAGTAGTTTTTAAATGTGAGTTTAATGAGCTGGCCCATTTGTGGGGGAAAATTTAGGTTATGAGAATGGAAATGGGAGTTAATACTAGTTTTGAATACCTATACATATAAAGAATTATCCACACCTGTAAAGGGTCAAAGGAAACAGACTTTTAGCACAGTATCAAGGTTGCACACAATCACCAATCAACAGATAAATTTGGTATAGTTGACATGAAAACAATTTTATTTTTATTTTTCTTATGTTTTATTGTGTGTATTGAAAGCATGCATATTTTGAGACACAAGGGTGAGAAGGTGGGGAGAGATCCTATAAAGTTGAAAAAAAATCAAATTTACTCACATTGTGCTTATTTAGTTATTCTTGAAAAAAGGAAGGAAATCAGTAATGTTAAGGCTATGTTATTGAATTTGTCTCCACATATGTATGGGTCATAATTTTTTATGTAACTCACTTGTGCTATCTTTATACAATGAGTGGCAAAGTTCAAATCAAAGGGTAAGGCTTTAGTTAATGTCTTGATGTTTCACTTAAAGTTCAAAGAAAGAGAAAATGGATGCGTGATATTGACAATATGCAGTTGCGTTTTTCTATAGTTCTCTTGATAGGGAGTCAATCAATTTCGGCTGTTGTAATTTAAAATCTGATCATACCTCTGGGAAGATGAAACAAATAAAATGGGCATATACTTTGAAGGCGCAACAACAAAAGGGGAAACAAACAATCCTAAAGCCTTCCAAGGTTGGCTCCATGTTCCTTCTCACTGCCATTCTTGCCCTGTTTTCCTTATCACCACTAACCTTGTTGAAAAAAACATGATGTAAAAGGTCAATCATTTGTTATGCTGCTCTTGAACAGTACTGCACTAAACTACAAGCCAAAACAATGTACTCTACTGGATCCCTGAAGATATAGATCAGGGAAAATGGCTTGCATTGCAGCTGGTGTTGTGGTACCTATCTAATAACTTCAAAATTTGATTAGATGGTCTGTGGAATTCCTTGGGTATTTTGGAAAGTTTACTGTATTAAGAATTTATTCACATTTTTCCACAACTTCTTTATAGTGAAAATTGAGTTGAGTAGATATGGCAATTATTAATTCAAAATCTTCTAATGTGAATATATTATTTTGGTCTGACAGTAATTCCACATCTCCGTAGACATAGGAGAACAATAAATTTATATTACAGTAGATTTCTTTTTGATGTATGTTTTCTTAGTAAAAGCAGTTACTGTGGAATGATATTTGTGATGTGTTAAGATTTGTCATGAATATAAGGTATAAAGTGAATTGCTAGATCATTTTCCTTTTCCAGCTTGAATATCCATGTTGGTCTTAAGTTGCTGTCACAACCGGAGATCGTAGCTGCAGTGAAGATGGCTCCTGTTGATGTCCATCCTCTGCCCTTGGATGGTCACAAGTCAGGTCAGGAAAGCCCAGCAGGATCCTCCAATGCAGGTAAAGTGACTGACTTGGTTGTTCTTTTTTGAATTTTTAATTAAATTTTATTTTTTATCTTTTTATGATTTACAGTACACAGTTTTCTGCATGCTCTAGTCATTACTATAACTGTTACAAATAATCTGTAGTTGCCTGTATTATAAACTGTTTGTAGTTTCAACTGGTCATATTGTGAAGAAATTGTTGGCATGTACCCAGGAAACATGTTAAACAGTTTCTTTGTAAAAACCTTTTCTTTGTAACATTCATTAAAGGGAACTTTAGTCAGATATAGTTTTTTAACTATTATCTGTTTGAAGAAAATGCACAGATTCAAGCACATTGCTGGCATGTATTTTTTTTAAGTGTTTCTAAGTTTAAGTTTGTTAAAGAACTCAGGAAGGTATTGTTAACTAGTTGGATCCCAAAATCTGGGAATTAGGCATACTGATTGGCACCTCTCCTGGGTGTGTGGCTCATAGGCCCGGCCCACAGGAATAAGTGTTCAGCAACAAGAGTCTTTAACTCAGCTTTGCAATATTATTGTCTCTTTTTCTGCATAAGTGTTTCTAGTTTTTGGACCATTTTGCAAAGTCTATATTTGTCATTTAGTATGCTGTTTCAAGATGTTAATAGACTATTTTCTTTACATAAACTTCATATCATCTCTCTTGATATCCTACAACTCTCAAAAAACAATAACAATAACAGTAACAAAAGTTATTTTTAACATTTTCTTATTCAGCATGTTATAACACATCCTATGCCGCCCAGCCACAACGTGCTGGAATAATATCTTAACCCATTGCCTCTGGGGGCATGGGGTTCACTTGGCCTCTGCTTTGGTAGAGGCCAAGTGACATGGTGCCACATAATAGAAGCTTCTCTTACTTTTGATTTAAAAAAAAAAAAAAATAATTGAAAAATCAAGCCTGATGGTTTATTAACCATGAACATGCCGTCATGGGAAAAGTTGGCTGTGGGCTGGCGTGATGCGAACTTGCTATTGTGAGCATTTTGGCTGAAGGCTTGAGTGACGGAAATGACTTGCCACGAGTTCACTCAGCACTTGAAGGGGGATTAAACTCATTTGATGTTTAGGATTTGTTTTTGTATTATTTCCATTAATAAATATGGATTGTATGATCCATAAGCCATGAGAAGATGCTCAGGATCCAAATCCTGGCCACTATTGACTAGTGACACAGGTTGTATTGCAGAAAATTTAATATTATGAAAGAAAAGGTCAAATAACAAAGTGTTACCTATTGGTATTATTGTACTACCTAGAGGAATGATATAGACTGCATAGAGAGATGATATGGAGTCTGTGCAAGGAAAACATTCTATTTATCATCTGGATAACGCAAATCAACTGACATAGATATGCAAAAGAGCTTAAAATGCTTATGTAGAAAAAGAGAAAATAACACTGCAAAGGGAAGGCATGGAGTCTTGTCATTGTGCCCGAGTGTCTGTTTGTGCCTGGCCTACAAAAGTGGCTGCTCAAGTAAGCCTAAAGCCCATATCTTGGGCCATGTGATGACAGTGTGAAGCATCTGGATCCAGTGGGTTAAATGTCCAATAATAGCTGTTTCTTCCTCTTTATCATTTCCAACTTAGCTTTGGGTTGGGTGGGTTTGGATCAACCATTATCCAGTAATGATATTGGTAGGTAAATCAGCATAAGCATAAGTAAAAAAGTAAAAAAAGAAAAAGAAGAAAAAAATCTTCCAGTTATATCCAAGTGAATTAGATATCAAAATAATTGTGATGTAACTTCAGAAATGGCTTTAACAAATAAAGTTTACTTCAAATACAAACACATTTTCTCCAGATGGCAAGTCTGTTTCAATCTGCAGTGTTGTATCATACAGGGAAATGATCCAAGGAATATGGAATTGGTTTCTTGTTTGTGCTGCGCACAAATCTGCTGTTACACCTAGTTCATCAACAGGTCCTTTGCCACTTATATATGGACTACATGGGCCTCTGGATTCTGAACAAATGAGGTTATGACAGTTTCTCTAAAGCAGAATCATATTAGTGGATCATACAGCCCACTTCACCATTTGACAGTCCTGGAATACATAATGTCTATACTTGCAGAACAACTATTCTTGCACTTACAAAAGCAACTTACTGGAATCCTGTTTTTTATCTTGGGTTGATCCATCAGAAGGCTTCAGAAGTAGTGTCCAATTTTGCAACATTTACTAGAATAAGCAGTGGTGAAAAGATTAAAATTACATAGATTCGCAATTCCTAAGAATCTGCTGTCAGTTAAGTACACTGCTTCATTGTCTACCATATGGAGATGAGCAGATAGATTGATCTCTGATTCTAGAGATGCTATAACAGGTGAAAGTAAAAAGATTCCTGACAACTTTTTCCATTTATCTTATCCTACACTACCAGCTTCTGAAATTAAATTCCTTCCTGACGGGTCACACCCTGAGGCGTCATAACAAATCTCTTGATATGTGGTGTGCGGCTGTACACCGTGGTGGCGCGCCAATGCGCTACGAGCAGGTGATTCGGTTTGGTGTACCGAACTCCCACGCTCAAAGTCGGCGCGTTGCCATTGATATCCAGAACAATGAGTTTTTAAAAATATTTCTTCACATGTCATCAAGGGGTTAAGTGCCCTTTGGCTTCATGAAATGACATCAGTCCAGCGATCTTCATATTAAATTATTGATCACTCAAAGCCAAGAAGGTGCAGCTTCAAAGTCATC
>NC_061826.1:974028-981528 GCF_019202785.1 Penaeus chinensis | reverse complement strand
AGAAGTAAAATCTAGAAACATGGCAGTTGTTTGGCCATTTTTAAAAATAATATGAGACTTTTAATACTTTTTATTTTTTCTCATTGATGACTGCATGGCATCAACCAGCAAGTGAAGACAGGAACATAACTGATACTCTAGTTAGTAGTCCATTACCCTCACCAGTCTTGTTAAATAAAGGTTCTTGGATAATTTTTACCATTATGTAGGAAGTCCATGCCTCGCTTTGCTTGATATAAGCCCGTGTCCTTCATCCATGTGGTAATTTGTGTTGGGGGCAGTTTGCTCTAGGTGAAGTAAGAGTTTGTCAGTTGTGTTAAAATGACATTGAATTTGGCAGTACCCTTGTGTGATTAGTTTGTAGTTCAAAGTTTAGGTGAATAAAATTTGTTTTAAATAGAACTTGTTGATAGACTGATGTTACAATCTTCAAAGATTTACCTTAGCATGACTGCACTAGGATTGGAATGTAGCAAGGTATTTTCTTATAGCAGAACACCTGCGGGCTAGAGGAAAATGTTTCTCAGTTTGCAGTGATTTGAAAACATTAAATGTTTTTGAGGTCATGTTAGAATTAGGGGAAGCAGTTAATACTAGTTTGGTTCAAAATACTGAGTAGTAATAGTAGTGCTAATGCACTAGTTGATCTCATTAGTTCGATGAGTGATTGGAATAGGTCATTTTGACTATTTTTATTGTTCAGATGCAGTTATTGCTACACTACTTTGCCTCTTTAGATCACTATGAGTATGAACAGTGAGAACTTACTCAAATTCGAGCACTTGTGTGAATGCATTTAGCTCTTCATGTATATATGCATGTGTGTGTGGATTTAGCATGTAGATATAAGATTTTGTATAACCAAAGAATTTTTTATGAAAGCCATTTGTATGTTGGGAAAGTAAATGTTTACTCATGATGTCATAGCACTTCAACTTAGAGAAAGTACTATGTTAAATTTCTTTTCTGGTAGTGACACATACCAGACTGGCTTTCTTGCTCTCTGGATTGTATACTTACTGGTAATGTTTGTTTCTTGCTTTCTTGCTGTCGTCCCATTCTTCAATTCAACCCTTCCTCCATACCTCATATCCTTTATTATTATATCTAACTATTGTCTGCCTTTCTACCTCTTACTTGCTGTCTCCCACCTTCCCTCTCTTCATATAGCTGGATATGTTATGCCAAAAACCGTTCTCTACCATATCACTAGTAAGTTAATCCTGAAGAATGAGTATGAATTAAAAGAGAAAATGACCCTCATTTACCATTTTACGAGTTCAGATGCAAAAAAAAAATGGGTCCTTGAATTTAAAAAAAAAGTAATTTAAAAAGAATTGACCCTCTAAATATAAAGAGGCAACTCAAAATCTTCTCTTGTTTAACTGTACAGAAAGTCAGTCTTGGGAAGCGTGGAAGTGTTTGCATGTGTGTGCAGTTGTGTGCGGGTTTTTGTGGACATGCAAACATCTTTTAGAGATTAGATTTTCACAATAGAAAGCAGTGGGCTGTAAGTTGTTGGGTTTTTAACTCTTTTGCATTTATGAATGTTATGTTACAGATTTTTGAATGGATGTGCTTCATTATTTCTGTGTTGTGTTTATCTATTTATTTTTTTCACACTAAAAAATATAGTTTGAAAATGTGAACATTTGAAATTATCCAATGCATTTATATTATTAATTAAAAACAAAATGTGGAATTACAGTATATGGACAGTTATTGTGAAAATGATTTACTAAGTTTTAAGGTTGTATTTTGTAAAAGATATTATTTGATGGTCGTGAAAACTTTTTCAATTGCAGCAACAATGAGAGTACCACAAACAAAATAATCTTAAAGTATTTCATGTTGATGTGTGTGTATATTATATATATATATATATATATATATATATATATATATATATATGTGCACACATACATATATATACATATATATATATATATATATATATATATATTTATTTATTTATTTATATATATACATATATATATATATATATATATATATATATATATTTATTTATATATACATACATATATATATATATATATATATATATATATATATATTTATATATATATACATACATATATATATATATATATATATATATATATATATATATATATATATATATATATATATATATATATATATATACATATATATATGTGTATGTATGTATGTATATATATAAATATATATATATATATATATATATATATATATATATATATACATATATATATGTGTATGTATGTATGTATATATATAAATATATATATATATATATATATATGTGTATATATAAATGAATATATATATATATATATATATATATATATATATATATATATATATATATATGTATGTGTATATATAAATTAATATATATATATATATATATATATATATATATATGTATGTAAATATATAAATAAATATATATATATGTATTTATATATATACATACATATATAAATAAATATATATATATGTATTTATATATATACATACATATATATATATATATATATATATATATATATATATACACATACATATATATATATATAAAATATATTATATATATATGTATACATACTTATATGCATACATATATACATATATATGCATCCCTATACACACATGTAAAAATATATATATACATATATATACATATATATACACACATATATGCATATACGTATATGTACACATGTATGTGTATATATATATATATATATATATATATATATATATATATATATATATATATATATATATGTATGTGTATATATATATTAATTATATATGTATATGCGTGTATATATATATATATATATATATATATATATATATATATATATATATATATATATGTGTGTGTGTGTATATATATATTTATATTTATATTTATATTTATATTTATATTTATATTTTGTATTATTTTTATAATTTATAGTATGACAAAACTCTGTAAGAACATAGTGTTGTATATCAGAGCATGAACTTGTTGTATTTGCTCTAATGCATAGTTTCAGGGACAAGTAGGACATCAAAATATATTTATTATGTAAACATTAAAAATTTGGGAGAAGATCAAGCATCAATGACCAAACTCCCTGTCAAAGATGGTGTAATGGTTGAAAGGTCCTGCTATATGACATTTGGCATTCTTACTTAAATAAATACTCTCGTAAAGTGACTTTTGTCATTCTTTTATCATTCTCATTTTGCTATTTGAAGTATAGCAGAATGGTAAACCTTGTCCATTTATTTCAAATGGTATTTAACTCTTCCATTTACAAATTTGCGTGAACCTATGTCTGCTCTCAAAAGCTCTGACTACCCAAAGCTTTTGTATGCATCATATGGTAAAAGGGTCATTTTTGTATATACTATTCATCATTGTAATTAAACATCCCTCTAGTGATAACAGCCCTTCACTGCATCCTTTGTTCTGTGAGTTTTTATTGTTGATAATTCAGGTAACCAGTTTTAGGTTACCTGTGCCAGAGATAACACAGTGAGAGAGTCTGTCAGACAGTCAGTTAATCAGTCAACAACAAACTCACAGAACCATGTACAGACAGCACTGACTGAAATTTGTTATTTCCTCTATCTTTTAGTAAAGTTCACTGGACAATAAGTTTGAAGCAGCCTTCTTTTTATTGTTAAACATTAACCATCCACAAACAAATATCAAAGGCAAGATACCCAATATGAAAATGCTTGATATTTGAAAACTTTACAAAAGTAAAAGAAAAACAATATTATTTTTCTTTTTGGTTTTCTCATTATACATGCTAATTATGGCGAACATGAAACTTTTACAAACCTATTTACATGAAAGAATATTTTAAGAACATGTTGATATATTTCATAATTATGTCTCATATACTCCTGTATATATAGAATCATATGATAAGGTGTAACCATTGGTTGGACACATGAACCTTCCATTGTACCCCATGATCCAGCACTAAGACCTGTTACAAAGGGCATCAAGACCAGACCTTCAGCCAATTCATAAATAAAAATCAGGTGTCAAAGGCATTTTTGCGAGTAGTCATTGACAGAATCTATCAAAGACGAACTTATGAGTGTATGACCTTTTGTGTATACTGCTTCTAGGGCAATCTGTCTACAGACTTACTGGTCTGACAGCCTAGAGTCATGAACTACACTACCAAGTTATGTAAAGCTCTCTGTGACTTTAATATCCTTGCTGCAAGCATGCGCCGACTGTACAGGTTCTCCTAGCAGGCCCAAAAAGCCCTGGATCTTGGTCTTGGTCCAGGAGACCTCTAGACCCAGGGGCTTTTCTTCATTGTTGAATGTATCTAGAACTGCCACTACTAGAGACTCGGATAGAATAGTAACATCATCAGCAAAATCAAGGTCAATAACCTTGATACTGCCCAGTGTTGCTCCACAATGACTTTAGATAGTAGTTCTGCCCAGTATCCACTCCATACAAATGTTGAAAAGTGTTAGTGTAAAAACACACCCTTGCCTCACTCCAAAGTTAACAGGGAAGAAGCTCGACAGAGCCAAATCATACTTTACAGCACTTTCAGTACCAGTATACAGGCTTGCTCTTAATTTTATAATCTTTGTTGGAATTCCCCTCAGTCACAGGATCTATTCACAATGCACCGTGTCGTACACCCTTCTTGAACTCGATGTAGGTTGCAGTGACTTGAAGTACCAGATACGGTCTATTGTGGACTTATCAGGAGTAAATCCAGACTGCTCTAGTCACTGTTGCCTCAATAGGTGATCTCTGATGCATCTCAGAAGGATGTGAGTGAGACCCTTGCCTGGTATACTGAATAGTCCCATTGATCCCCTTTGACTACACTCCTTAACAAGTCAATGGGAAAGAGACCAGACTGCCAGATGGCAGCCAGGACATCATACAAACCCCGCACTATAGGTGTACCACCAGCTCAGCCTTTAGCAGTTCAGAAAGGATGCCGCAAACACCCGCTGCTTTACCACCCCTCAGCTTGGAGATCGTCTCCCTACTTCAGTTAGGGAAGGCGGTTCTTTGCTGATGGGTGGGTCTGGCACAGGGATTGGTGGATGAACCTGGTATAACTGTTCAAATCGTCTCCCTACTTCAGTTAGGGAAGGCGGTTCTTTGCTGATGGGTGGGTCTGGCACAGGGATTGGTGGATGAACCTGGTATAACTGTTCAAATTACTCGGCCCAACCTCAACACAATCCGAGATGATTTGACTGTTTACTGAGCGGATTGCAGTCGTCTGTGAGGAGGACTTGGTAACCAGGACGAAGGTCATTTACTAAGGAATTCCTGATAAGTTGTTCAGGTGAGCCGCGCGGTAAGCCTCTGTGCCTTCCAGTGTCCCCTGCGAGACGAAATTCGGTCTTGCTCTTGTGCGGTCACCAATTGACCCCTAAGCTGCGTTAAAAGTTTTGCATTTGAAGGTATCCCACAGAGCAACAGGATTCTGAGTGCTGCAAAACGACTAGAGATTGACACACACACACACACACACACACACACACACACACACACACACACACACACACACACACACACACACACACACACACACACACACACACATACACACATACACACATACACACATACACACATACACACATACACACATACACACATACACATACATACGTACATACGTACATACATGCATACACATATATATATCTTATATATATGTATATATGTATATTATATATAATCTGTATCTATATCTATATCTATATATCTATCTATGTATCTATCTATGTATCTATCTGTCTATCTATATATATATATATATATATATATACGTACATAAATGCATATATGCATATATACATATATACAACACACACACACACACACACACACACACACACACACACACACACACACACACACACACACACACACACACACACACACACACACACACACACACACACACACACACGCACCCATATATATGTAAATAGACACTTATGTACGTATATATATATATATATATATATATATATATATATATATATATATATATATATATATGGCTGCTGTGATGTGCATAGGATATATTCGGAAGTTAGAAGCAAGGGATAGTACGGGAAAACTACTATTTTGTTCTATCCTTTTAGTAACATCGCTTAGTCTCTCTTACTTTTCGCCCACATGATTGTACAGTGCTGAAAGGGGCGTGAAGAGAGGCCAGGCGAGGGTGTAACCAGTATGAGTTCTAATCTGCACAACAGTGAGGATCTCGGGCTAGACAAGTGAACTTCAGTTGGTGGCGGAACAGACTTGGCATTTGGCAATTGCATAAATCAAGTAGTAGACATAAAAGCTTCTTAGGGTCCATATGAACTTTGTTACACAATTTGCCACTGTCTGTTGCAATGACTTCACTCCGGCACTGTCTTGATTTGCCCGCTGACACAAGCCAAAGGTGCGCCAACTACTCGATCGTGTGAACGGAACCGTGGGCCTTGTACATACAGCGTAAAACACTGCTGTTAACATGTCTGAAACATGATACACACATTCTTCTAAATAAGCCATACGGTAAGAAGTGCTTCTCCCCGCACTCGTTGCCGCCCGGGCATCGTCCACACGTATCTCGAACATGCTTCCGGGTGCTACCGTCCAAACGAATCTCCGAACACGTCTGCACGGATGTCATAGCAATGTTCCGAAATGTTAAATAACACGTTTGCATATCATGTCCATCAGTCCTAAAAAGAGCAACGAACAATATTACCCCCTTACATTCTTAGAACTTATCGGGGGATGAGAATAATTATCTTTCATTCCCCATCGTCCTCCAAAGGCTGAGAACAATTTCCAAGATAGACACATCGCTCGATCCATGGCCAGTAATTCCCTACGGCCGTGAAGATGGTGTACGGACGGCTGCAGGAGGCTTCGCCGTAGGAAGAGGACACGACGCCGGCCACCGTCCACTTCTCGTCTGCGTCGGTGCCCAGGTTCACGAGGTACGGGCCGCCGGAGGAACCCTCGGGAAGGTACCTCTGGTATTCTGGGAAAGAAAAGTGTTTCTGTTACATTTCTTTATTTCTCAGTTATCGCTTTCTGTCCATACATGCAGACATTCATATGTTGTATGTAGAAATATGTATGTCTATATTTCTACACACATCCACACACACACATACAAACACACACACACACACACACACACACACACACACACACACACACACACACACACACACACACACACACACACACACACACACACACACAGTACACATAACCTCTCTGTTGTCACCTTTGTCAATGCCACAAAATTGGTCTCTGTCGACCGTGAGCGCCGAGGCACAGCGGTCGTGGGGCGAATGGCATCGCGGATCGTGCTCTTGCAGGATCATCTCCCATCTGAAGCGTGCGATTGTGCGGTTGAAGGTCTGGGGAGATCGGATCGTTTAATTCTCTGCTCTATTGTTTTCGCTTGTTATTATTTT
>NC_061826.1:961528-969028 GCF_019202785.1 Penaeus chinensis | reverse complement strand
GTGACGTCCATGTAAAGGAAAGCGCTCTTGTCTTCTATCTATGGGACACTTGTGCTGCCTTTATTTTTTATTATCATCACCGTCACCACTATTATCGTTATCATCATTAACATCATTATTGTCATTAATCTTGTCTATTCACTCATTTATCATCATTAATATTGTCTATTTATTCATTTATCATCATTAATCTTGTCTATTTATTCATCTATCAACATTAGTAGGGTTACTTCTGGCAATTCACTCTCTCAGTAGGAGAACTGTCAGTAAACTGTAAAAGACTCCTTGTAGTCTGCAATTGAATTCGTTTTAGTAATCCAACTACAGGAAAGAGGTTAAATGACTGACCGATACGAGTGCAGGTTTCATTCCAAGCATTGCAGGGGATGCAGAAATGTTGCAAAGGTGGAGGGCAAGGACACGACTGGACGCCATCGCAGCCGAGGACGTCCTCGCCTGGAAAACTCGGGGTGTATGGAAATGGAGCTTCTAAGTCTGAGTCTGTATCGGCTAGCGGCGGCGAGGGTGGTTGCCCGGTAGTTGGTGGTGGTGGGGGTGGTTGCGTAGTAGTTGTTGTTGTTGGCTGTGTGGTAGTTGGTGGTGGTGGGGGTGGTTGCGTGGTAGTTGTTGTTGGCTGTGTGGTAGTTGGTGGTGGTGGGGGTGGTTGCGTGGTAGTTGTTGTTGGCTGTGTGGTAGTTGGTGGTGGTGGGGGTGGTTGCGTGGTAGTTGTTGTAGGCTGTGTGGTAGTTGGTGGTGGCAGAGGTGGATTTGTGGCAGTAGTTGTTGGTTGTGTGGTAGACGCTGCTGGAGGTTGTGGGTTAAAAAAGGACGCTAGGGCCGCTGGGACGCGCATCCGTGATTCGGTTTTCGTGAACGTGTGGTCTGGACCGCAGAGTTCCGGGGTCTCGTCCGAGCTATCGAAGCAATCCGAAACCCCATTGCACTTTTCTTCCTGCGGAGAGGATTGAACATTAGTTTGCCTCTCTCTCGCTTAGACACACACACACACACACACACACACACACACACACACACACACACACACACACACACACACACACACACACACACACACACACACACACACACACACACACACACACACACACACACACACACACACACACACACATATGGAAGAACCAAAATATCTTAAGTGAGATAATACAAGCATTGCGGGAACGTATGCACACCGCCTCTACTTACTAGCATTCATATGGGCGTAGTTTTACAAAACACACGTACCACAAATAGATCAAACACACACACACAGAATAATTTGAACAAAGCACTGCACCATTTCCTCTTTCGCTTCGTTCACCACTTGCCACTCTGGGAATCACCAGCTTCGATTCCGCATCCGAAGCTTGGTGGGCTATATTTCGGATGAATCGAAACTGGCGGTTATCACACTGTATATTTTTTTGGTTGTCGTAGAAGTGAAAGGCACTGTAGGCCTAACTTTACTCCAATAAGTTAGTGGAAGTTACTGGTATTTGCTGCCAAGATGAGGCCCCGAAGCAATAATAGCGTATCTATGTACAAATTAATATTCGTGCAATAACAATGGGCGTGAGTGGAAGGGGGTACCATTATGTAAACAGGAGTGTGATGAGAAAATCCTCAGAAGAGTATCACCATTATGTTATTTTCCGGCTGTTAACTCTGTGTTTGGTTGTTGTCATTAGCTTCTTTGTTTTGATTGGCTGGTGACTCTCCTCAAATTCCTTGGTTGCTGCACTCAACTTTTGGTTGTCATCAACTTTTAAAATTTATTTGATTCGATTGCCTGACTGATTGACTGCTACACTCATCTTAATTATGGTTAGTTTGATAGGCTGTTTGCTTACTGCCCTCGCCTCTTGATAATAAGTGATTTACGTGATTGCCAAACCCACCTTCTTGATGCAGGCCCCGTAGGAGCACCGGAACTGCCTCGAGTAGCAGCGCTTCCGCTTGCACAGCATGGGGTCTTCGTCGGAGCCGTCAAAGCATTGTGCCTTCCCGTCGCACGCCTGGAGTCGCTTGAGGCACCCGCCGTACTTGCACTTGAACGTGCGACTCTGAGCACCTGCATCAGGAAGAACGATATTGCAGGTCAGCGAGAACACACATCTTTATCTAATTTTATGCTTACAATAATATCTTATTTTTGTGCTTACATGAATATCTAATTTGTATGCTTACATAAATATCTTATTTCTATTCTTACACAGACATCTCATTTCTATGCTTACGTAGATATCTTGCTTTTATGCTTACATAGACATTACACCAGCAAGACTATCTACACACTCTCCACCTCTCGCTACCCCTTTCCTTACACATTATATACAAACAGCAATCCACCGGTCCTCACTTGTGGTGCAAACAAAGTTCCTGCGTCTCGTCAGAGCCATCCCAGCAGTCCATGTGGCCGTTGCACTTGAACTGGGGCGGAATGCAGGCCCCGTAGTCGCAGCGGAAGGGCTCGCTGGCTACGCCCAGATCGCTTGAGTCCACGCCGAAGGGACTCAGCATTACTATCGATTCGGCTGCCCTGCGGAGAAAGAGGGCGCTAATGGTGATGATAACGGCATCGTTAGATAGATGCTTTGGGAATTGTGTGGAAAGCTTGATTTGGAAAGGACAAATAAGCGTTCCGAGAAAAAGGAGAAGAAAACAAAAGATCAAGACACATTAGGCTTTTAGCATTTAACGGAACCGTGTGACTGAAACAAGACGATCGGGAAAGTAAAATCACTGATCTGTATTAATAAGAAAGAGCGAAAGAATAATAAAAGTAAAATAGAATAAATGAAATGAAGACTTGATAATAGAAGTAGCGGCGTTGGGAATATGGAGCAGGTGACTACAATTCCCGTTGTTGTTGGCTGTCTGGAAACTGTTTCGAACGGATTTGGAAAATGGATAGACAAGTTTAGGATCAATGTAAGAAATAGATTTATGTAAAAAAGGGAAACGTTATTAGGAACAACAAGATTGCTGACGAAATCGACAGTAATAAATTATTTGCTGGAACTTTCACAGAGCAAGCGGAAAACAACGTCGACTTTCAAAACTGTATGATATTTACTCTTATCACTACCACGAAACACAAACACACATTCTCTCACGCATTATTCCATCATTCATTTCTTACGTAATTTCATAATTTCTTACGTAATTTCATCAGTTTTTTTTTTTTCATTATTATATCTATTCATTTCGAACTTACTGGCAATTCCTCTCTCTGCACAACAGCGGCGATTCATCCTTCCCATCTGAACACTCGATATGGCTGTCACACGCAGTCGTGCACAGGCCGTCGCACTCCACCTCGAGCAGGGAACAAGGGGCGGCTGGGAAGGGGAATGGGAATCGCCTCATTATGTATATGTGTGTGTTTCCTGTACCTTTTTTATTTTCATTATAATCATCATCATCATTAGTTTTATTGTTATTACTATTATTTTTATTATCGTTATTATTAGTAGTTTTATTATTACTATTATTAATTATCAAATGATAATAATAATAATGATAAGATTAAATATGATTAATAATGATAATGATAATGATAATGAGGATAAGGATGATGATAACAACAATGATGATAATGGTAGTAGTAATAATAATGATAATAATAATAATAATTACTATCATCATCCTCATCATCATCATTATCATCATCATCATCATCATCATCATCATCATCATCATCATCATCATCATCATCATCATCATCATCATCATTATTTTCATTATGATAATGAAAATGATAATGGGGATGAAAATTTAAAAGATGATAATAATAATATTGAAGTTAATGATAATGATGATGATGATAATGATAATAAGAATAACAATGATAGTAATGATAACAATGATAATGATTGTAATGACAATAATGATGATAATGAGAATGGTAATAATTATAATGATAATAATAAGATGATAATAATAATAATAATAAGATGATAATAATGATGATAATAAGATAATGATAATAATGATAATGATGATAGCAACAACAACGGCAATAACAACAACAGCAATAGTAACGATAATAATGATGATAGTGATGATGATACTCGTAATAATTATGATAATGATCGTGATAATATTCATGATACTGACAATGGCAATATTAATGGTAATGACGGGAATAGTAATAGTTATAATGATAATGATAATATCAATGATAATGATAATGATAATGATGTAATAATAATAGCGATATTAACGATAATGATCATAGTAATGATAATATTAATGATAATAGTAATGATAATAATAATGATAATAATAATGATAATAATAATAATAATAATGATAATGACTAGGATATAATATCAAGAATAATGATACGGATAATGATGACAATAATAGTAATAATGATGATGCCACTGTTGATAGTACTAGAATGAATGACAATAATAATAACGATAATAATAATAGTAGTGATAACAGCGATACTCTCAGTAATAACAATAATGATGGTGTTGACATTGCTACTCCTACTGCTGTTGCTTCATACTACTAGCACCGATGACGAGGGATATTCACTGCTTGCGGCTATTACGTTGCGGAAACAGGTATGTGAATGAACCTCCCTACCTTCTCGGAATAAAAAGAGGAGGAAGAACGCAGAGGACAACAGATTCGACCACATTTCCATCTTCTGCTTTAACTTCTCCTTCCAGACCTGCTTCGAAAACGGAGACCCGAAACGAGACACAGACAGCAAGAGCGAGGGATGGCGGCCGGGGCTGAATTGAGGCGCAAGGTAAGGCTGTACTTGGTGTACTGACTTATCAATGGCTGCTCGCTGGGGCGGGCTGGCGGGGAAGGGGGGGGGGACATGGCCACTTTCTTTGGTTAAGTTGCTATTCATACGCAATTGCTCAAGATATATGCATATATACAGACAAACACACACACACACACATATATATGCATATACATATACATATATATACATATATATATATATATATATATATATATATATATATTCGTGTGTGTGTGTGTGTGTGTGTGTGTGTGTGTGTGTGTGTGTGTGTGTGTGTATGTGTGTGTGTATATATGCATACATGCATATATATGGACACACATACACACTCACACAAATATATATATATATATATATGTATATATATATATATTATATCTATCTATCAATCTATCAGTCTCCGAGATTCGCTCTTCAAAACCACGTTTTGGGCCTTTTCTTTTTTTCCCTTTCTTCTCCCATAAATGTGTTAAGCCGTATGTGCAGTCACTCTCACGTTGGTTTTGTTGGGTAAAAGGGCTAAGTGACAGCAAATGGCACGTTCTCTCACTTTCTTCTGACCTTAGATCGCATTACTGTGTGATCACGGTATGTAGTCAACAAACATGAATATCGTTCATATATTATGTATTTAATTAATTCCCTCATTGTTAGAGACTTATATTGTTTCAACTGCAACGAAATTAGCGCGTTCGTGATTTTATCCTTATCGCGGATATCATTTAATTCATTTATTTCTATTCTCGTAGCGCATTTCCCGTCTTGACCTGACCTCAGTGTGACAGTCATTAATCATGGTAGCTGGGTGACCTGATTTTATTTTCTCTCACTTCCTGCAATCATGGGAGCCCTAGGCCACGCGTCCCTAAGGGAAGGACACGTGGTCATACACACAGACTCCAGGGCAGCCATTGACTGTCTTCAGCACAGCTCACCCACAGACAACATCTACCTACTGACCACGATTCTCACAATGGCACAGAGAATTCTTGCTCAGGGTAGACGAATTATCATCAATTGGGTCCCAAGCCACATCGGCATCAGAGGGAACGAGCTTGCTGACAGACTAGCCGCCGCTGGCAGGGGTATGCCCCCAAATCCCATGACGATAAAACCGAGCCGAAAATTACTTATGGAGAAGTGTGCCTTGGTCGGTCGTACCTTCCTACGGCAGCTCCACAGAGAGGAAACGAGAACCTCCCCCTCGGCCAGCTGGTACTCAGACGTCACAGGCTCTGAACCACTGGCACTCTCTGAAGTAAGCAACAGAGGTACCGAAGTCATTCTTCACAGAATGCGCCTAGGTTACCACTGTGCATGGCAGATTATCCCAACAGTCGAACGCGATGAATGGTGCTGCAAGCACTGCGGCGAGCCGAACGCCACACTAGTCCACTACCTAGAAAATTGTAACCATACACAATTCCTGAGACATGGACCGCCCACAACAGCCGCCGTGCTGGTAAAGAGGCTATGCGAAATGCTTACACCATGGCGGCAGGAGCGCTTGCTGGCAATCCCGCCGCCACGGTAAGCACCGAGTGTCAGACAACTCAATGAGACAGCCGTAAAAAAAGCTGACACAGGCCGGGCCATATCTAGAAGGCCCGGGCGAAGCTAGAACTTCGCAAACCAAACCCCCCCCCCTCACTTCCTGTCGGTTGACACGTGAAATGGCTTGAGAGACAGATCGCTGTTCCCATGAATTATTTTTTGTGATTGTTTACAACATAGGGATAACGCGTAGCAACGTTACATGTTCATTGATGACACGTTTTATCGGCGCTAGAACGGAGCTTGTAACGCGATTTTATATAAATTTATTATATTGTGCATAGCGTTAGTATCTTTCCCATATCAGAGTGCACAGGGATGCCTGATTAACCCGGGGTTGCGTGAATCGCCTAATAGATCTACGCTCCGACGTAACGATAGCAGGTACGGGTATAACCGAAGTTATTCGTACGATCGGGAACTTTTGAGTCGGTGTGAAACACAATTGAGTCCGTTCATTAATGTAGGACTAGGGTTTAAGCTAGAATCGTTATTCGCTTATTAATCACACCCTTCACACCCTCTAGAAGTCGCTGGTATGTTTTGGGTAAATCCCAAGAGATCGTGTGATTCGTGTCACGAGCGCCCATCACAGATTCGCAGCATAGAGTGGGTTATTTATAAATTTTCCCAGCCTGCACCCTTCATATAGTACGGTAGTTTTGGGTATAGACCCCCTTCGATGAAGGCTGACACGCGCAGCTAGACATGGCTACCTCGGGATATTTGCTGACCCCGAGAAGATTTGCTTGTGAGAAAGCTTGCGAATATTTTTTCGCGTCACCGTTCATTAGTGCGTACATTCTGTCGCATATCATTAAATGTTGAATTCAATGTGGTAGTTGAAATAATTTTGTATTAATTTCATTGCTAGTTTACTGAATTGTTCTTAAAATGAACATTAATCTTTGTGTTTCTGATACATTCTGTGTGTGAGGTCACTCTACCTTTCATTCCCATTCACGCTCACTGTCACTCACACATACGCACACAAACACACTCACTCATCCACGCAGAACAAAAGACACTGAAACTTTTTCATTAATAGGGTTTGTTGCTGTCGTAGTTGCAGGCTTAAAGATCTATGACGTATCTCTTTTGCCAGCGATTTTGTCAGTCGTGACGAGTGACTATTACATGACATACATTTCTTCTCTGTGTTACCACAATTG
>NC_061826.1:946528-951528 GCF_019202785.1 Penaeus chinensis | reverse complement strand
ATACGACTGCTGGGACAATTCGGATGAGGACCCGGCCCTGTGCGCCAAGAGGAGGTAAGTTGCGCGCGTGTGTGTGTGTTTTATATAGATCAATGATAGGGAATATTGGTAATGATATCCAGCAGCTCAGACAATGCATGTGACAAAACATAAACATAACGCTTTTAAGATACATGAAGTCTCACCGCCCTGTCTTTGTGTCCTAGCTGTAACAGGCGACAGTTCAGGTGCACATACGGAGCCTGCATACCCAGGGTGAGCACCTGCAACGGCCTTCTCAACTGCCACGACGGATCGGACGAGACTGCGGACCAGTGCAGGACGAAGCGGTGCAGGAGCATCCAGTTCCAGTGCGCTTATGGCGGTTGCATCGACAAGGTAACAACTAAATCGGTTTCAACTGTGCTCTCAGTGGATCCCGGTGTTCTTGTGTGTTTTTCTGTGCGAATGGCCATAGAGAATTATTCCCTCATGTATTTGTAGTTCAAGTACTTTTTAGTGGATTTTCATAGCTCTAGGAATCTCTCTTATCCAAGATCTCGTGTGCCCTGTCTACTGCAGAGGAAAACCTGCGACGGCAAAGCTGATTGCCGCGACGCCTCGGACGAGGACCGCGCCATGTGCGGGGCAGAGCACAACTTCGTCACCACGGTTCTGCCGACCCTTATGACGCCTCGTCCTGGTGCCGGCGTGACCGACGCGGTAACGCTGCCTCCGCCAGTGGTGATCGAAACAACCAAACCGGCGATCGTCACGCCTAAACCAGAGGAGACGACGTGTCAGAGCAGGGGGCTGTGCGCGTGCCCGCCGCCCGACAACCTCTTCTGCGTCCCGTGCAACAACGTCCAGCAGACTTGCGCGCAAATCGGTGAGCAGTGAGACGCTCTGTAGGCTACAAGCATATCTTGGGGCACTGCGATAGATTGCTCTTGTCCTTCTTATCGTTAGCCTTCTGATCTTTAACGCATTTCGTTATGAGCAATGCTGATATCAATATTCAGACTCTTGTTGTTTTGAAAATAACACACATAACCATTATTTTCAGTATTCCATGCGTTATTGCCACAGTCATCAGGAATGTTGCACCTGTCATTAACATTAATAACCCCATTATTAATAATGATATAGTGACTGTGACTGGAATTTGAAATTTTTCTTATCTTGCAGCCCAGTCTGCCGTGTGCAGCACCCAGTCTGAGTTCAACGCAGGACTAGTCGTATCAGTGGACGTCCTCTCGTGTGGGGCTCAGCCCTCGGTGTAAGTGTGCACGAACAGCACTTTTAGCGTCTGCACAAACGTGTATCCTGATTATTTTTGTGTGAAAAAAGAGTAGATAGAAATATTCCGTTGTATGGTATTTTTATTTTGTTATTTACTTGTTATGATTATTTATGTGTGTGTTGTTTCAGGAACGTTGCTGGTTACGCTAGGCAGGCCGGGTAAGCCCCCTTTACTATAACGATATAGTATTCATAAGTCATAAGTTGTTACCACGTATGTTACATTCAAATATTGAATCATATATTCGTAATAGAATACAACATCTATATTTGTTTCCACTTACTAACCTTTCTGACTTCAGAGCCCCGTCTTGTGGTAGCTCGCAAGGGGTACCAGTGCTGTCAGTGGTATTGGCCGAATGTTGGGGCACGACAAAGGTGCTGGCACAGTGCCACGCTGATGGTACCTGGCGCCCCTTCGGCTCGTCCGCAAACAGCTTCCAGCCAACTCACCAGCTTTGTCAGTTCCAAAACATCAATTCTCCAGGTAAGTTGTAATAATGGGTGCTGAGAGACTAAACAGGTTTATGTTGTTGTTAACTAACTTATTGTTTTGTGTCAGGATATAAAAGATTTCAGTTATATGATAATGATTTCGATCTCAATGTTTGTCTGTCTGTCGTCTGTCAGTATGCCCAAACTGTCTATCTGTCTACTGTCCCATATGTAAATCAGTCATCAATCTGTAAGTCTGTCTGTCACTCTGTCCGTCGGTCCCCTTTCTCTCTCTCTCTCTCTCTCTCTCTCCCTCTTCTCCCACTCTCTTCTCCCTCTCTCTCTCTCTCTCTCTCTCTCTCTCCTCTCTCCTCTCTCTTCTCTCTTCCTCTCTCTTCCACTCTCTCTCTCTCTCTCTTCTCTCTCTCTCTCTCTCTCTCTCTCTCTCTCTCTCTCTCTCTCTCTTCTCTCTCTCTCTCTCTCCCTTCTCTCTCTCTCTCTCTCTCTCTCTCTCTCTCTCTCTCTCTCTCTCTCTCTCTCTCTCTCTCTCTCTCTCTCTCTCTCCCTCTCCCTCTCCCTCTCTCTCTCCCTCTCCCTCTCCCTCTCCCTCTCCCCTCCCCCCCCCCCCCCCTCTCTCTCTCTCTCTCTCTCTCTCTCTCTCTCTCTCTCTCTCTCTCTCCCTTTCTCTCTCTGGATTTTAGTGAGTTACGTTTTCTTTTCACGTTACATGTTTCCCCGTAGTTAAAAGTAGGGTTTTCCTACTATCTCTCTTTACCCCTGCATTGTTTCCAGGAAATTCCCACGTAAGCGCTTCCTGGTAAACTATCTGTGTCCATACATACATACGTATGTATGTATGTATGTCTGTATGTATGTATGTGTGTGTTAGAAAAACAATGCACAAACTAGGTTGTGCATTATGTTTTTTTCTACGATATATCAATACACACACACACAAACACACACATACATATGTGTGTATAATATTGTTTCCTTAATTATTCCTCTTCATTATTTCCTGCAGCGTCACAATGCGCGCCGGACGAGGTGACGTGTGACGGCCGCTGCGCTAAGGCATGTGACGGATTCATGGAGTGTCCTGACGGGGCCGACGAGACGACGGAACTCTGCAGCGCTAGGGCATGCAGGTGACGTCACGTAATTACTCACTCATCTTATATAGCGGTCACTTATTTGCTGATGTTTATGATTATTGTCTTGTATTGCTTGTCTTTTTTCACTTTTTAACATCCCATATTATTTGATTTAACATTTCCACGATTTTACTCTCAGAGGATAAGTTTCATCACATATTCTCCTGAATTTATTATTTTCTCCGTCATGACTAAAAAGAAAAAAAGGGAAAGAAAGATAAAAAGAAACAACGACCCCTCCACTTGCAGGGCCGACACCTCCCTCGGGCCGGCGGGCACGGTGGACGACCTGTCGGGCATCCTGAACGGCGCATCCATCAACGCCCCGTCGATGTTCCGCTGTGGGTATGGCGGGTGCATCTTCAATCAGCTCGTCTGCAACGGAAGATACGACTGCTGGGACAATTCGGATGAGGACCCGGCCCTGTGCGCCAAGAGGAGGTAAGTTGCGCGCGCGTGTGTGTGTGTTTTATATAGATCAATGATAGGGAATATTGGTAATGATATCCAGCAGCTCAGACAATGCATGTGACAAAACATAAACATAACGCTTTTAAGATACATGAAGTCTCACCGCCCTGTCTTTGTGTCCTAGCTGTAACAGGCGACAGTTCAGGTGCACATACGGAGCCTGCATACCCAGGGTGAGCACCTGCAACGGCCTTCTCAACTGCCACGACGGATCGGACGAGACTGCGGACCAGTGCAGGACGAAGCGGTGCAGGAGCATCCAGTTCCAGTGCGCTTATGGCGGTTGCATCGACAAGGTAACAACTAAATCGGTTTCAACTGTGCTCTCAGTGGATCCCGGTGTTCTTGTGTGTTTTTCTGTGCGAATGGCCATAGAGAATTATTGCCTCATGTATTTGTAGTTCAAGTACTTTTTAGTGGATTTTCATAGCTCTAGGAATCTCTCTTATCCAAGATCTCGTGTGCCCTGTCTACTGCAGAGGAAAACCTGCGACGGCAAAGCTGATTGCCGCGACGCCTCGGACGAGGACCGCGCCATGTGCGGGGCAGAGCACAACTTCGTCACCACGGTTCTGCCGACCCTTATGACGCCTCGTCCTGGTGCCGGCGTGACCGACGCGGTAACGCTGCCTCCGCCAGTGGTGATCGAAACAACCAAACCGGCGATCGTCACGCCTAAACCAGAGGAGACGACGTGTCAGAGCAGGGGGCTGTGCGCGTGCCCGCCGCCCGACAACCTCTTCTGCGTCCCGTGCAACAACGTCCAGCAGACTTGCGCGCAAATCGGTGAGCAGTGAGACGCTCTGTAGGCTACAAGCATATCTTGGGGCACTGCGATAGATTGCTCTTGTCCTTCTTATCGTTAGCCTTCTGATCTTTAACGCATTTCGTTATGAGCAATGCTGATATCAATATTCAGACTCTTGTTGTTTTGAAAATAACACACATAACCATTATTTTCAGTATTCCATGCGTTATTGCCACAGTCATCAGGAATGTTGCACCTGTCATTAACATTAATAACCCCATTATTAATAATGATATAGTGACTGTGACTGGAATTTGAAATTTTTCTTATCTTGCAGCCCAGTCTGCCGTGTGCAGCACCCAGTCTGAGTTCAACGCAGGACTAGTCGTATCAGTGGACGTCCTCTCGTGTGGGGCTCAGCCCTCGGTGTAAGTGTGCACGAACAGCACTTTTAGCGTCTGCACAAACGTGTATCCTGATTATTTTTGTGTGAAAAAAGAGTAGATAGAAATATTCCGTTGTATGGTATTTTTATTTTGTTATTTACTTGTTATGATTATTTATGTGTGTGTTGTTTCAGGAACGTTGCTGGTTACGCTAGGCAGGCCGGGTAAGCCCCCTTTACTATAACGATATAGTATTCATAAGTCATAAGTTGTTACCACGTATGTTACATTCAAATATTGAATCATATATTCGTAATAGAATACAACATCTATATTTGTTTCCACTTACTAACCTTTCTGACTTCAGAGCCCCGTCTTGTGGTAGCTCGCAAGGGGTACCAGTGCTGTCAGTGGTATTGGCCGAATGTTGGGGCACGACAAAGGTGCTGGCACAGTGCCACGCTGATGGTACCTGGCGCCCCTTCGGCTCGTCCGCAAACAGCTTCCAGCCAACTCACCAGCTTT
>NC_061826.1:931528-934028 GCF_019202785.1 Penaeus chinensis | reverse complement strand
GGGCTGTGGGGGGGTTCGGGAGGGAGCGTTTGGGGGGGGGGGGGGGCAGCCTTGAAAGAGGGGCGAGGAGCAGTTCGTACTCACCAAGGCCTTGTGATTGAGTCAGCGGAGATTCCACAATGCAGGCCGAGGGTTCAAGTGCACACACAAGCACCCACGCACAGATAAAGGCACACGCACACATATATATACACACAGAAACACACACACACACACACACACACACACACACACACACACACACAAACACACACACACACACACGTATTTCATATCAGACATTCATGATTTCTATAATTTGCGTGCTGTCCTTGAGATTTTTTTTAGAGTACAAGACTGGGGATTTATGAATTAGTATATGTAATTATGGTAACAGAATGCTATTAGAACAACAACGATAATTCAAAGATAAATATATGTATATTATTGATAATAAAAGTAATAATGATAAGGGTAATGAAATGATATCAATATAAAGGATAATGATAAAGTGATGATAATAAGGATAAAAATATTAACAATGATAGTGATAATGTTAATAATAATGATACCAGTAATAAAATTGATATCAATAATAATAACAATAATACTAACTATAATAACGATAATAATTATAACAATCACTGATAACAACAATAATAATGATAATAATGATAATAATTAGAAACAAAAATGATAATAATGATAATGATTAGAACAAAAAATGATAATAATGATAATACTGATAGAAATAGTAATGATATCACAGACCTGAGGATGGAATCCAGGTGGATTCCGAAACTGTTGTCTCACTTTCAATAAATCTAGTTTTACATAGTGTGTTTTTCTACCAATAATAACGATAATGATAATAATAATAATAACAGTAATATTAAAATAACAGTAATAATGAGAAATATAATGATAATAATAACAATAATAATAACGATAACAATAATAATGATAGCTGCTGAACTGCGTTGTCAGCAGTTCAGCAGAGTGACCTTCTGGTAAGCACCCGGAGACGATGCTGTGTAGTTAAAACTCTACGGATAACTTCGCCATGTTTCATTATTCTTTTTTTACATATTCTTTATAATATATTTTTTTTTACTTAGCTAAACATTGATATCGTTGATCATGATAATAATAAAAGTGATAAAGATGACGACGAGGATAATGATGCTGATAGTGATAATAATGATGATAATGCTGATGATATTGAAAATAATGATAATGATAATAGCAACAGCAACTACAATAGAAACATCAACAACAACAATAATGAAGATAACAATGATAATAATGATAAAAATAGTAATAATATTGGTGATAATAATGATAATAATAACAACAACAACAATCATTATAATAATGAAAATAATAATGATAATTATAACAAAAATATTAATGATGATGATAATTATAACAAAAATATTCATGATGATGATAATGATAATAATAGTAATGATAATAACCATGATAATGGTAATGATCATTATCTTCATAGTGATTTTATTTGTTTCCTTTGTTATTTTCTTTTTTTCCTTTTTACCTTATATTCATCCGTTTTTTTCATATTTTATTAATACTGCTGTAGAGTATTTATTTTTTCCTCTTGTTTTCTCTTCTTTTCGCATTAAATAAAGTGAAAGAAAAGTTAAAGAAAATGATACGTAAAGGGAACGTTAATGCATATAATAGAAGAAATGTTAGAGCAATATGTTCCGTTATTTATTTTTTCCACTGTTTTCTTCTTCTCTTCTTTTCTTATTCTCTTTTTTGTTAATTTAATGTTCATTCGTGTTATACATTTTTGCTTGTCTCTAGTACTATGAAAATAGTTGTTAATAATTTATTTAAAATGAAAACTTTTATACAGTTATTTTTCAAGAAGATTATTACCTACCTGCTGTACCCAGAGTTTTCCCATAAGTTTGCAGTGAGCGATAACATTGTAACTCTCATTAACCGTAATTAAAGACATTGGTGAGATAGTTTGCCGAGCTACTGTAATTAGGTGTTTTATGGCCCAAGAGTCCTTTCAATGAAGACCTTGGCTTGTTATTAAAACGCGTTTGGGAAGAATTGGAACTTTGGTTACGAGTATGAGGCTGATTTGATGGCTTCGTGTGATTTGTGTGCTAGGGGTGTGCGAAATCATTTGTTAATAATGATTGAATAGTGATTAAGTGTAGAGTCACCATTTTCATGTAAATGATGTACGTGAATGATAAACAAGGAGGTATGTACACATTATTATAGGAGATAAAATAAGTGGTTGATATCTATCTATATCAATATTTATCTCTCTCTCTCTATATATATATATATGTCTATGTATATACATATATGTACATATATACATACATATATTTATATATATATATGTATATATATTTATACATACACACACACATATATACATATACATATACATATGGAGGTAAGGCAGTATGCCCCCCTTCGTTCAACACAATAATTTCAATTATAACTGCATATTTCTTGAAACATGAAAACC
>NC_061826.1:916528-919028 GCF_019202785.1 Penaeus chinensis | reverse complement strand
TATAAATATATTTATATATCTATATATGTCTGTCTATCTATTCTATATATCTATATCTATCCATCTATCCATCTATCTATATATGTACACACACACACACACACATACTTACATGCATGCATATATATATATATATGTATATATATGTATACATATATGTATGTGTATGTATGTGTGTTTATGTGCGTGTGTGTATGTATATAGATGCTACACACACACACACACACACACACACACACACACACACACACACACACACACATAAACACACACACACACTCACACATTTATATATATATATATATATATATATATATATATATTCATATATATACACATAAGCATGTATACAATATAGAAATACTACAACGAGTTCCATTCAAGTGTTTGTGCATGCAAATGGATGCGCTTTGAGTCATATATCACAATTTACGAGTTAAGGAACATACGGCTTGGAGACGCAAACAAGGCTCGATATGTCACTGTAACCTTGAATCAAATTTGCATAACAATTTCGGGGGATTAATTAGTAAGTGTGCGTTAAATCCTTCGCTTAAAGAGGCTATGGAATTCAAGATTAGAATGGAAAAAGTCGACATATGATTCATGCTATAAAACTGCTATCAAAAGCTTTTCATTGTTCCTGTCAGCCATTATCCTTCCATTATCAACAAACATCTTTCTCTCTTTTCTCTTCAATATTTAAAAAAAAGGAAAGGATATTTTTTATGCATATGTATACCCTGTCCTTTCCTGTTTGAATATTGTTTAAATAACCTTTACTCTTATACTAACAATCATCCTTTTTTGCTAGCCATCGAGATCCTAATAATGTGTAATAATCTCCTAACATTTTGATTTTCTTTACTTTTTTAACATTCTTATAACTTCCAAGATAAACAGGTTTGGTGATACAATGCGACACACTTATTTGCCCACACATTTCTCCATTCCCTGTTATCACGTACCTAATCAATATGTATATGTATATATATGCATATATATACATATATATACATGTGTATATATACATATGTATATTTACACACACATATATATATATGTATGTATGTATGTGTGTATATGTGTGTGTGTGTGTGTGTGTGTGTGTGTGTGTGTGTGTGTGTTGTATATATATATGTATATATGTCTGTGTGTGTGTGTGTGTGTGCGTGTGTACAAATTCATTTATGTATTCATGTACGTAAGTGTAAATATATACACATATATATACACAGTGAATGTGAGCAGCGATGTCTAAAAGTTTTCTTTAGGTTGTTTTGTTCAAACCAAACTAGTTGACTTAAACGTAAAGGCAAGTCTCTCAGGATTGGCCTATCACTGAGTAAACCATCACTCTCACCTTCTCAACCACCCGTTTAACATTACTGATTTCAAAATCTTGACTTCCCGGCCAGATTTGACCTGATGATAGCCGAATCTCTCCAAATTGTTTTATATGAAACCAGAGCTCAATGGTACAACCTCTATTCAGCATGTGAATAACCATCAAATTGTTGAAATGGTTAGTTACCTTAAACTAGCCTTTTTCATGTTTACAGTCATTAAGTACCTCGTTTTAAAATCGTTTCTGTATTGTTCTTTGTAAGTATTTCTCTGAATTAAAAAAAAATGTACACACACACACACACACACACACACACACACACACACACACACACACACACACACAAACACACAAACACACACACACACACACACACACATATATATAGGGACAAGCAAGAGAGAAACATATATATATATATATATATATATATATATATATATATATATATATCTTGTCTGTCCCTCTCCCCGCAGCGAGTAAATGGGTATATTGCAAACAGGTTCTGAAAATAACCAGCATGCATATAACTACATTTAAATGAACATATGCTAATGACATTCTCCTATCAATGATTCAAACAATGGGAGACTCGAAAGGAAAAACAAAACTCAAAAGGAAAAACAAAAGACGATTTCATTTGATAAAACTGGCCATTTTTCTGTCACAGCAGGACCACACGAAGAAGCGTTTCGAGTGAAGTGATTATTTTTCTCTGTTACAAGGTTCGTTCTTGTAGCAGGTCTTCTCTTCAAGGCCGTGCTGAGTGTCGTGCGTTCTTGATATTGAATTTGGGTGTAGAAAAAAAAGGAATTGTAATACATGAGAAAAAGTGAAACAAAAAACTAGAAGAAAGGAAATACTGTATGTATATAGATAACACATATATAAAAAGTAGTTGAATTCGAGTGGTGAAAAAAAAAAGGAATCACGTGAACAGAACTTTGAGACAAAAAAAAAAAAAAGTTGTGCACAAGAAAAAATATGAAACAGAAAAAAACTATATACAGTATATGTAAAAAAGAATAGGGGGTGAATTCAAATAAGGAAAAAAGGGAATTATTTTCTTTGTTTTATTATATTTTGAACTATAACTGAAATCAGCTCTACTAGAAGCCAATATGAGTATCAATAATATAATCGAATCATACA
>NC_061826.1:881528-884028 GCF_019202785.1 Penaeus chinensis | reverse complement strand
ATTATGATTTAGAAACACGCGTATATACAACGCCTGTCTCGACGTACAAATACATAGCAGCCGTGACCTTAAGTTAATCTTATCAGACGTCTAAGGCTTATGAGGATAGACTCAAGGTCACACACACACAAACACACACACACACACACATATATACACACACATTTATATATATATATATATATATATATATATATATATATATGTATATACACACACGCATATATATATGTATATATGTACACACACACACACACACACACACACACACACACACACACACACACACACACACACACACAAATACACACACGCATATATATATATATATATATATATATATATATATATATATATATATATATATATATATATATATATAAAGAGAAAGAAAGAGTAACACAGCACCACCAAACAACAAACGATACAACCAAAGAAAATCGAAAGTGACGTCGCAATCTTTTTCCCCTTTTTTTCTTCTCCTCCCAACCGTTTCCCGTTTCTCTCTGGGCTCATCATAATTTCACTATAAGTCACCATCGCTCCCCAATTTGTTTCGTCGGCGCCGGTGAATAATTCATCTTGAGGCTCGCTTGGAAAGGGGCTGCGGCCGGCTCTTCCGCGTGGGGCGGGGAGGGCCTTCTCGCGTGGGCATGGCCGGGTAACAATGCCCGTCAGATGCTGATGATGGATTCGTTGATAGAAGTCTACGTGCATACGCAAGCACGCACACACATATAAATGTATATTTACAGACACAGACACAGACACAGACACACACACACACACACACACACATCTACCTATATATGATATATATATGTATATTTATTTATCTATCTATCTATCAATCTATCTGTTTATCTATATATATGTATGTATGTCTATATTTATTTATCTATCTATCTATCTATCTATCTATCTATCTATCTATCTATCTATCTATCTATCTATCTATCTATATATATATATATATATATATATATATATAAATATTCAACAAACATGATAAAATTTCCTTCGTTACTATATGCTTGAGCAAGAATCCAATACACTATATATAGATTTTCTACGACTACCAGTTCCGTAAAAGGCTTTAAACGGCCGGGAAATCCCCTCCCTAAAACCGAAACTGATTAACGTGTCTGACGCCCTTGATATATGATAACATCTTCGCACAGTAAAGGGATTTTCTTCTCGGTTATCCTCAGATTAAATCGGGCAATGTGTTGTAGAGATTTTTTATGAGTTGAAAAGGTGATTCTATGTCTTGTTTGAAAGGAAAGGAATTCTCTCTTCATTCACTCAAGACGTTTCGCTGACATTCGCATAAACAAGTTGTCGATTCATGAAGGAATGGAAATGAAAAAAAAAAAAAAAAAAAAAGGAAAAAATTCAAAACACATCTGACAAATACGTGCAACTGAACACAATTATCGACCTTGAACAGAGTTTCTTATTACTTGGAATAATTTTGCGTGTTGTCATTCGCCACACAAGAGAGACGAGGCCTTCCACACAGACGGACCAAGACGGAGGCAAGACAACAAACTGATGAGGTAAATATTTGGCTTTCACTCAGCCATCAACGCGAGGGATGACGTGACGCTTTTCAGAGGCACAAGAACGTGGGTTTCCGTTCTCAAAGCGGATGAAGAGAGAATTGTGTCGTATGAAAAAAAAAAAAAAACTTTTTAATACAGTATATATACATGTGTGGGCGGATGAACACACACGTACGTACATGCACAATCACACACACACACGCACTTACAAGAGAGAGAGAAAAAGAGAGAGAGAGAGGGAGAGAGAGAGGTAGAGAGAGAGGTAGAGAGAGAGAGAGAGAGAGAGAGAGAGAGAGAGAGAGAGAGAGAGAGAGAGAGAGAGAGAGAGAGAGAGAGAGAGAGAGAGAGGGGGAGAGAGAGAGGTAGAGAGAGAGGTAGAGAGATAGAGAGAGAGAGAGAGAGAGAGAGAGAGAGAGAGAGAGAGAGAGAGAGAGAGAGAGAGAGAGAGAGAGAGAGAGAGAGAGAGAGAAATCAACAAACTTTAACAGATTAAAAATACTATTTTTTCATAATCTATATTTCATACCCATCTGAATGAGTCTACAGATCCGAGGGACAATCAGCTAAGTACATACCCACATACATACACACATGCGTAACAATACTTCCTTTATTTGGACTGACTCATCTTGCTGCTAAAATATCATGTCATAAATCAAAATGAAGACAAGCACAGACTTCATAACAAAGCTAATATGTCTTCTATTCAGCCTTGTTTGAATAATAGGTTTTGTGCAGTGCAATAAGTAACGATTAAGCCAACGGATCCTGAATGACTTGCACAATGCAACGCTGCAATAATGTTATGAGTCTGGATTTATTGCTAGCTCTGTATTAGGAGCGTAAAACATAGTATGTGCATAGAAGTGCATAGACTGATTGCATTATCATGATGAAGCAAGATATACCACCAGAATCTTTATATGGTTGTCTTG
>NC_061826.1:854028-874028 GCF_019202785.1 Penaeus chinensis | reverse complement strand
TTTTCCTGGAGAGAATATAAGTAAGAGAGGAAAAAAATCAGAGTCAGAGACAGGAAAAAAGCAAGACCATTATCCTTACACTTGGATTTTAAATAAATGAATGAAATAAGTGTTCCTAGACACACACACACACACACACACACACACACGCACACACACACACACACACACACACACACACACACACACATATATATATACATATATATATATAAATATATATATAAATAAATATATACATATACTTGTGTACATATATATATATATATATATATATATATATATATATATATATATATATATATATATATACATGTATTCACACACACACAACACAAGCACACACACACACTTATCTATATTGACATATTATATATTATTTGTGTGTGGGTAGTGTGTGTGTGTGTGTGGGTGTATGTGTGTGTGTGTGTGTGTGGTGTGCTGTTTCTTATAATATATTATATGTATATATATGTATAAATGTATATATTATATATTTATAAATTTATATATACATATATATATTCGCATACACACACCCCCCCACAATAAAAAACATACACACACACACACACACACACCACACAACACACCCACAACACACACACAACATATATATATCTATATATTTATTTATTTATTGATTTGAGTGTGGTGTGTATACATTACATACATCATTTATATCATTATATAGGTTATATTCATTTATATAATTATCATATATAATTAGTATTATATAGTATATATATATATAATATATTTTTTATAAAAATTTAATAAATAAATAAAAAAAAAATAAAAAAAAAAAAATTATTTTTTTATTGATTTTTCCCCTTAATTTTTTTAAAATTAAAAATTATTATAATTTTTTTCTTTTTCCCAAAAATTTTTTTTTTTTTTTTTCCAAAAAAGTGGGGTGGTGTTTTGGGGTTTTTTGTTTTTTTTTTTCTAAAAAAAAGATTTTTTTGGGCAGGGTTTTCTTTTTTTTCCCCCAATTTTCGGGGGTTTTTTAAAAATACCCAAGAAAAAAAAGGTGGTAAAAAATTGGTTGACATCAATCGAACATAATTTTTTTTCTTTCCTTTAGGCTGGATATCTAAGAACCCCCCCCCCCCAGAAAATAAAGAGCAAACAGAACTTATTAATATGTGTCAAAAGACCTCTACTTGACAGAAAGGTCCACTTGGTTAAATAAAAAATGAAAATATAAATAATAAGAAAAAGAAAAAACAGAAAAAGAAGAAGAAGAAGAAGAAGAAGAAAGTTTGATATATCCTGAACAGACGAAAGAAGAAGAAGAAGAAGGAAAAGAAAAAGAAAAACAAATTTAGAAATCACATTTCTGATAGAAAAAAAAAAAAAATTTTTTATGTAAAAGCCATTTCTTCTAAAAATTTTTGGGGGAAAAGGGGAATGGCTAGAGAAGCAAAAGGGGGAGGGAAACGAAAAAGGGAAAACAGAAGAAAAAAGGGGAAAAATTTAATGTGAAGGAAAGCCAGCGAGAATCCTCAAATGCTCATAAAAATGAACAAGTCAAACGGGCTCAAGCAAGAAATATTAAGATGTAATCGCTAGGGGTTTTTATATTTTTATGGATGGTTTAATTGGGTATCAAAGGCTTCGTCTGAAAAAAATTGGGAAAAGTTCGAACTCAAACTTTTTGGGGGAAAGGAGGGGAGGGAGGGGGAAGGGGGGGGAGGGGGTTTGGGGGGGAAAAGGGGGGGAGGGAGGGGGGGGAAGGAGGGAGGGAGGGAGGGAAGGGGGAGGGGGGGGGGAAGGAGGGGGGGGGGGAGGAAGGGGGGAGGGAGGGTGGGAAGGGGGGAGGGAGGGAGGGAAGGAGGGGGAGGGGGGTGGGGGGAGGGGGGAAAAAAGGGGGGGGAAGGGAGGGAAAAGGGGGAGGGGGGAAGGGGGGGAGGGAGGGGGGAAAGGAGGGGGGGGGAGGGGGGATGGAGGGAGGGAGGGAAGGGGGGAGGGGGGAGGGTGGGAAGGGGGAGGGAGGGGGGAAGGAGGGGGGGGGAGGGAAGGGGGGAGGGAGGGGGGGAAAGGGGGAGGGAAAAAAAGGGGGGAGGGAAAAGGGGGGGGAAAGGGGGGAGGGAGGAGGGGGGAAAAAAGGGGGGAGGGAGGGGAGGGAAGGAGGGGCAGGGAGGGAAAGGGGGAGGAGGGAGGGAAAGCGGAACGGGAAGGGGGGAGGGAGGGAGGGGGGGAGGAGGGAGGGAGGGAAGGGGGGCGGGTGGGGGAAGGAGGAAAAAGGGAGGGAAAGGGAAGGAGAGGGAGGTGAGGGAAGGAGGGAGGAGGAGGGAAAGAGGGAAGAAGGGAGGGAAAGACGGAAAGAGGGGAGGAAAGTGGGGGCAGGGGGGATTTGGGGAAAAGAAAGGGGGAGAGAAAAAGCGAAAGGGGAGAGAAGAGAGAGGGGGGAGAAGAGAGAGGGAAAAGAGAGAGGAGAGAGAAGAGAGGAGAGAAGAAGAAAAAAAAGGAAAAAGAGAGATTTAAAAGAGAGGAGAGAGGAGGGAGGAGAGAAGAGAGGGAGGGGAGAGAAAAAAAGGGGTGTGGTAGTGAGGAGAGGGAGTGGGAAAGGTCCTTTTTTAAAAAAGGAGAGAGAGAGAGAGGGGGAAAAGGGGAAAAGGGGAAAAAGAGAGAGAGGAGAGAAAGAGGAGAGAGCGAAAAAGAGAGAGAGGGGAGAGAGTAGGGGGAGAGAGGGGAAGAGGGGAGAGAGGAGAGAGGGAAGAGAGGAGAGAAGAGAGAGAGAGAGGGGGAGAGAGAGAGTTGGGATGAGGGGGAAAAGAAAAGAGAGGGGCCAAGGGAGAGAGAGAGAGAGCGTTTGGAAAAGGGAGAGGGAGAGTTGAGGGGGAAAGGGAGAGGAGAGGAGAGAGAGAGGAGAGAGGAAAAAAAGAGAGAGAGAGAGAGGGAGAGAAGAGAGAGGGGAGAGAGGAGAGAGAGGGGGGTTTTAAGAGGAGGGGAGAGAGAGAGAGGGGACCGAGGAGAGAGAGAGGAGCAAAAAGAGGGGGGGAGAGAAAAGAGGAAAGAGAAAAGAGAGAGAGGAGGAGAGAAGAGGGGGAGGAAAAAAGAGAGAGGGAGAGAGAGAAAAGGGGAGAGAGAAAAAGAGAGAGATGGAGAGAGGGGGAAAAGGGGAGAAAGAAGAGGAGGGAGAGGGAGGAGGAGGGCCCGGGGAGAGAGAGAGAGAGCAAGAAAAGAAGGGGGAGAGATAAAATTTTAGAGGAGGGGGGAACGGGGAAAAGGGAAAGAAAGGGGAGGGTGCCTGAGAAGAGTTTTTGGACGGAGAGAGGAAGAGGGGGAGAGCAATCATGAAAGAGAGAGCAATAAAATAATGAAAATGAGAATGAAAACAAAAATGCCTTAATCTTACTGACGCTACTAAAGAAAAGAGAGATAAGGAGATGACGGAGAAAGGAAAGAAAAGAAACACCACAACTTGGAAACAAAGAATTGAAGAAGAGGTCAACAAACCAACAAAGAAAAAAGGTAATGGTGTTCGGTGAAAGGGAAAGGCGATTCCAAGACTGGAGCCGCTTTTCAGATGTCTCTGTTGCTGATTACGGATGCCACCACACACACAGATGCATACGCACACACACGTACACCGCACACACACACACACACACACACACACACACACACACACACACACACACACACACGTACACCGCACACACACACACACACACGTACACCGCACACACACATACACACACACACACACACACACACACACACACACACACACACACACACACACACACACACACGTACACCGCACACACACACACACACACACACACACGACACCGCACACACACACACAACACACACACACACACACACACACACACACACACACACACACACACGTACACCGCACACACACACACACACACACACACCACGTACACCGCACACACACACACACACACACACACTCACACACACACACACACACACTCGTACACCGCACACACACACACACACACACACACACACACACACACTCACACACACACACACACACACACACACACACGTACACCGCACACACACATACACACACACACACACACACACACACACACACACACACACTCACACACACAACACACACACACACACACACACACGTACACCGCACACACACACACACACACACACACTCACACACACACACACACACTCGTACACCGCACACACACACACACACACACACACACACACACACACACTCACACACACACACACACACACACACACCACACACACGTACACCGCACACACAAACATACACACATATACACACAATCATACACAAACACAAACACACACACACACACAATCACGCACATACAAACACACATACACATATGCAAACAAACGTTTGCATTTATTGTTAAGAATGTGGAAAATAAGATTTAAAATTTATTGATGCAAATTTATCGTAATATTTTTTTCTAACTTATAAGTGGGTCGTATGATAAAGTCATGATATCAGACATTCTATAATATATATTTTCAACAAAAGATCATGATATCCTCATTAGAGAGAGAGAGAGAGAGAGAGAGAGAGAGAGAGAGAGAGAGAGAGAGAGAGAGAGAGAGAGAGAGAGAGAGAGAGAGAGAGAGAGAGAGAGAGACAGAGAAACATGTAATGTAATGGCAAAGAATAAATGTCAAAATCCCTGTTTACTAAAAGTATGCGGTGAAAATAAACGACCTAACGGTTGGTACTCCCGGTCTCATTAACGTCACAGGAGGCGCGTATTTTGAAGAGATTTTCCGACCATTCTGGCGAGTCGCGGCGTATGGATTGCTGTCGGCGAGAATCTTTATGATGTAAGGAAGAGGCCGGAGATTTCTTGGAATATGCTATCCGATAATGTTATTTGGAAAGACAGGTTTCTCTCTCTGCCAATTTTATGTGTTGACTTTTTTGCATTCGTAAAAGTGTTTGTGGTGATATTGATTATTATGGCAATAACAACAGCAACATCAATAACAACAATAACTGAAATAATAATAGTACTTAGAGAAATTATGATAATGATGATAATAATGATACTCACAGTAACAATAACAATAACAGCAACAACAATAAGAATAACAATAATAATAATTATAATGATAATAATAAGGATAATAATAATAATGATAGTCACAATAATAATGATAATGATAATAATGGTAATAATAATAATAATGATAATGATAATAATAGTAATAATAATAGATATAACAATATAAATAATAATAATAATAATATCAATAATAATAATTATTATGATAACAACAAAATGATAATAATAAGAAAAAACAAGAAAAATAAATAATAGTAAGAAAAAAATAACAACAACGACAACAACAACAACAACAAAAACAAGAACAAGAACAGCAACAATAATAATGACAGTAAAAATAATGATGATAATAATAACAATAATGATAATAATAATTATAATGATAATGATGATGATAATAATAATGATATCAATGTCAATAAAAGATGATAATAATAACAATGATAATGATAATAGCAATAATTGTAACTATTATTTAAATAATTAGCAATAATGGTGATAAATATGGTAATAATCATCATTATCATCATCCTCATCATCATAAAGATAATGATAATAATAGCAATATCGATAATGATAATATTGATAATAGTAATGATAATGGTAATAATGAAAATAAAAATAATCATAATAATTATAGTAATGATATTGATAATAATAATAATGATAATAATGAAAATAGTAATAATAAACATAACAACAACAACAATAATGATAATAATAATAATAATAAAAATAATAATAATGATAATAATAATGATAATAATAATGATAGCAGTAATTAGAACTATAATGCTAAAAACAATAAAAGGAATAAAAATAACAATAACGACTATTATCATTATCGCTATCATTATAATCATCATTAATACTATTACCATGAACAACAATAATAATGATGATGGTGAGACGAAAGACACTAAATGAAACGAACGAAAACGAAAGAATAGAAAGAAAGCGAAATAGATAAATAAATAAATAGGAAAACAATAAAGATAAAGATAAATATAGAAACAAAGAAAACGACAAATAAATCGCAAATAAATCAAGAAATCCAAACCTAGGCCTAACCACGCTTATATTTTAGGAAGGAACGTAAATAAAAAAATAAAACAAATAGAGGGATAAATAAACAATAAGTAAATAAATAAATAGATACATAAATAAATAGATAAATAGATGAATAACTAGATAGACAGACAGACAGACAGACAGACAGACAGACAGACAGACAGATAGATAGATAGATAAATAGATAAATAGATAAATAGTTAAATAGATAGATAGATAGATAAATAGATAAATAGTTAAATAGATAGATAGATAGATAGATAGATAGATAGATAGATAAATAGATAGATATATACAGATAGATAGATAGATAGATAGATAAATAGATAGATAGATACAGATAGATAGATAGATAGATAGATACAGATAGATAGATAGATAGATGAATAGGAACGTATACCTTGCGTAATGTCTCCGCCACCGCTCCTTCGCCGCAGGACGTTCCCGACCCTCGGGCCGGCGGGGTCGTCCAGCCGCCGCTCTCAGGTCGTGCGAAAATCTCCGGCGGTGGGGGGGAGGGGGGGAGGGGAGAGCGAGAGGATGTTGGGGGGAGGGGGAGGGGGAAGGGGAAGGGAGAGCGAGAGGCTGCTGGGGGGGACGGGGGGGAGGGGGGGAAGGGAGAGCGAGAGGCTGCTGGGGGGGACGGGGGGGGGAGGGGGGGAGGGGAGAGCGAGAGGATGTTGGGGGGGAGGGGGAAGGGGAGGGGTTATTTTGGGTGGGGTTATATTGTGGTTGTTATTGTTATTTTTTTGTTATTTTGTTGCTGTTTTCGGGACAGTTTTTTTCTATTTTGTTTGTTTCGAGTTTTTTTTTGTTGTTGCTATTTTTGGGATTTTTTTTTGTTGCTATTTTTGGGATTCATTTCTATGATGCTGCTATTTTGGGATTTTATTTTTTTATTTTGGAAATTTCTTTTCTAATTTGTCGCTATTTGTTTTTTTTTTTCTATTTTGTTGCTATTTTGGGGATTTATTTATATTTTGTTGCTATTTGGGGGATTTTCTTCTAATTTATTGCTATTTTGGGAAGGTTTTTCTATTTTGTTGCTATTTTGGGATTTTATTTTTCATTTTGGAAGTTTCTTTTTTCTAATTTGTCGCTATTTTTGGGATTTATTTATATTTTGTTGCTATTTTTGGGATTTCTAAAAAAAAAATGTTGCTATTTTAGAGACGGTTTTGTCTCTTTTGTTGTAATTTTTGGGACTATTTTGTCTATCGTTTTCTTGTAGCAATATATATATATATTTTTTTTTTTGGGGGGGGTATTATTATCATATGGTTATGTTTTGTGGTTATTTGGGGGGCTAATCTTTTTGTTGGGTTGATTTTTAGGGGGATATATATTGGGTTATATATTTATTTATTTATTATTATTATCATTATTATTATTATTATTTTTTTTTGGGGGGGGGTGTTATATTTTAAGTTATTTTTTTTCGGTTATTACTTTGGAGGGGGAGGGGGGTATTTTTTCTTGGGGGGTATTTTTTTTTCTTGGGGAGGGGGGGGGGGGTATTTTCTTAAGTGTTATTTTAGGGGGATATTTTGTTGGGTAATTTTTTTTTTTTTTTTGGGGGGGGGGGTAATTTTGGGGGGATATTTTTTCGGGATAATGTTTTAGCCTTTTTTATTGTTATTATTATTATCATTTTTTTTTTTTTTTGGGGGGGGGGTTATTATCATTATAATTTTTTTGAGGGGGGGAGGCGGGTATTTCTCGTATAATATATGTGTGAGGATGGTGAGCTTTTTGTATTTATATTGGGCTAATTTTAGAAGTTATTGTTATTATCATTATTATTTCTTTATTGTTATTAGTATTATTACTGTTATTATTATTATTATTATTATTATTATTAATATTATTGTTATTATTGTTTTTATTATTAATTTTGCTCTCGCGATTTCATTTATTTCATGTTATTTTTATATTTAATTCTATACTTTTTACTTTTTTATCGTTCTACAATTGCTTTTTAGTTTCATATTTTTATTTGTTTATTTATTTACTACTTTTTTTTCTTCATTATCGTTGCGGTTATCTTTAGTTGTTTTGGGTTAACGATGAAAACTCTTTTCCCAGTAGGCCTACAATTTTCCACCACAGAGGCCGGCCCAGCTCGTCAACTTCTATCTCTTTCCTGTGTTTCTCGATTCTGTCTATCCACCACAATTATCAACTCCCGCGTCTCTCTTACTCTTCATTTATCTGTGAACAAATACTTTCCTTCCACGTAGTGACTCTTGTGTCATATGCATATTCATTTTCTACTACCTCTCTTTTCTTTACTATTTCTTTATTTTTTTTTATTCGTTCCTTTTTTTTTAAATTCTTTCTTTCATTGTCTTTTTACTTTTTTTCTTTCTTTCTTTTCTTTTTACTTTTTACTTCTTCTTTCTTTCTTCTCTTTTGTTTTTTTTCTTTCTTTTCTTTTGTTTTTTCTTTCTTTCTTTCTTTTCTTTGTACCTTTTTCTTTCATTTCCAATGGCCATTTTCTTTTACTGAAGCTAATGGCTACTGCTCCTTGTTAGACCCAACCCCCGTTCCAGCTGCATTTCCTCTTCCTCTTCCTTTCACTGACGTTCTTTTGTCGCACCGAAGTCCAATCTCCTCTGCCCACCTTGTCCTACTTGCCTGAATGATTTTCTTTATTTAGGCAGCGTCCCCAGTGCTCTCCTGGATGGACGTTCTCCCTTATTCAAATTCCGTTGTCTTCTTCCCTGTGCTGGTTTGCGTCTGTATTTGATGATTCTCACATTACTGTATATTCGACACATGGTTGTTCTCTGTTTTATGATCGGCTTATTTATTTTCAGTCCTCTCTTTTCTATTTACATCTTCTATTTTTTTTTCTGTTTGTTTCTTTATATTCATTAAGAAACTTCACAGCATCTGCACACGACATGTTCTCCGGCATCAATAAGACGTACGCAATGCAAGACTAACATCCACAATATTTTATTTTCGTGGCATGAAACTGGTCATGAATGGTTTCTCCTCGTTCTTATTCCTGTTACTACCTCCCTCCTTCATTGGTTATTTTAAGCCTCTTTGCTTATCGTATTTCTGCAATACCTTGTCATCCCTTTTCGCAGTTAATGGAAACCAAAGTGATTAATATTGTACCAGTGTATTCTAGGCATCATCATGCCTTCATCACAATGTTGTTTAGTATAACAATTTCCCTTGATTTATTCTAGAGCCACGTGTTCTGCTTTTTCTCCTTGGCCTTTTCATTCCTCACATATCTCACTTTTATCATTGTTCTCCTTTCACATGTTTTTTCCTCATTCACTGCTTCGTAAAATCGTCTTCTCTCGTCTTGTTACTCTTCCATTTGCATTCCTGTTTCAACAAATTGACATCATCAGTTTCTCTGTTGTGCGAGCCGGCATGTCACTTTTTAAACTTCGTCTGTCTCCATGTTGCCATAAATTTCCTATTATGCCGCTGTGGTTGCTTTGCTGGCGGTTTTCGTACCTTCTGATAAAGTTCTACCATTCAGGATTTTTCAAGTTTTGCATGTAACAATCTTTAAATATTTATTAATCTGCTTTTATAAAGTTCATCTTGCCCCCACATCGTTCCTTTTTCGGGTCTACTCATCCACAACATCTCAGTACTTTCTCTTTCAATGACATCATTTCCATAATTTTTTTCTTAAAAATTTAGGAAATTGAGCTCTCACAATTTTCCTCGTTTGTTCGTGTTTCACTCTTTTACTTTCTATTTATAGTGTTATTCTGCAAATACTCGTCTGTATTGATACGTGAGATTTTCCGCTCTCAGTATTTCAATTTATTTACTTTTAATCCTTGTGTATACTGCATAGTCAGTCCTCTACCCTTACGTGCTGCTTCCTATTCTCCCCTTTTCCTAAAATGTACATTTGTGGTTAGTTGGCCTACTTTGCTTGTAGAATCAGTTATTATATCACACTATATCTTTCTTGTTTCAAAACCAACTCACCGTTTCATTTCCTTTTTTGTAACGACCAATCATTTCTACTTATATCCCATCTTCCAGATTTTTCCCTTTTCATATTTCTCACACACACTTGCAATGTTTATCAATTTATTTGGGTTGACCCTCAATTACATAATTTGTTTAACCTAAGCACACCTTCCAATTTTTCTCATATGTACTTTAATTTTCAGTGACAGTACATTTCTGTGTTTGTTCTTTTCCACCTGGTCTCCTGGGAAACGTGAGACATGAACTCCACTTTCTCTCATGCCAGGCCGTCCTCCACCCAGATCCGCGTCTGTTGCAAAGTCTCCTCCCCTATTACGGCTTTACAAATTAGGACCAACGACCCTTCCGCTCTCTCAATTTTTCCATTAGTCGCACTGGATACCTCTTTTCTTGCTTCCTCTTTACGCTCAAGAAACATCGAGTCTTATCTCCCTTCAACCTATCTAACAGTCGCATAATTTGTACCATCTCCCTTGAAGCACCGATTGATAATGGCGACCCTGTATTATTTTTTGTAACTTATGTCCTTTCTATGTAAATTGGAAGTAAGTAGAGGCTTCCTTTGTCTTAAAACCCTGATTTAGAGAAAAGAAAAGACCCAGAAAAGGCATAAGAAAAATAAAACGAAGAAACAGGCAGCAGTGGTAAAATTGGTTTTGAAAAGGGGAATGAGGTGACGTAGAAACATAAATATTTGTGTTGATAAACAGAAGAAACAAAAATTGCCAAGTAGATTTAGAGAAAAACGAAAACATCATAATGGCAACTGCATGCTGATGATGTTGATAATGGTGCCAGTGATGAATGATTATGAGAACCACAACAACCAAAACGATAATAATGATAATAATAAGGGCAAGGATCATGATAAATTGATAGTGATGATAATGCTTATGACACGCAACAATCATTAGTGTGATTAGCAAAATGAACAGACGAAAAGCAACATGAAAAGACGAAAGCCTCACAACATCCAGACCGGAGAGCTCAGTCTAAACTTACTTGCAGTTCATCATATGATCGTGATGAGAGGTCAAAGGTCAGTCGTAGAATCGCGGTACCGATTACCCTATACACGCGAGGAGGCTTGACCCGGCTTAAAAAAAAAAAAAAAAAAAAAAAAAAGCGAATGGGGTATTAATTGGATTCCAGTGTGATGGGATATTAGAGAACTTGGGTTATGGTGGTGGGGAGAGAGAGAGAGAGAGGGAGAAAAGGATGGATGAGTGGAAGGAGAAGGTGAAGGGGGGGGAGGAGAATGGGAGGGATGGGTGGGAGAAAGAGGGTGAAGGGAAGATGGAAGAGGAAGGGGGAGATGGAAGGGAGAAAGAGTGAGGGAGAGGGTTAAGGGGATGACGAGGAGGGGGAGATGGAAGGGGAAGAGGAAAAGGGTAGAAGGAATTACAGATGAATATTTAGAAGCAAAGAAATAAGCATAGACGCAGAGAGAACACCTCGTTAGGATGCAGTGTGGTGTGAGAACACATGCGTTATCATTTTTCATCTTTTGCAACCCGCTCTCCCTACCTGTGATTAGTACCTTGAGTTTCATTATGTTTGTCATATGCCTCATGATTTTATTCTGAGTGCGATACATCCATGGTCATACCATATATATTCATAGAGATGCAATGTTGCGTACCCTTTTATTTGTAACTTTAGATTTTAGTTTACACATAACATTGATGTTAATAATTCCCTGTGCGGCTAATGATGATAACCTACTATCGTTTTCTCTTTGCCTGTGTTGCAGGTGTGATCTAGGATGTATATTGTTGGATGATCAAATGAAGGTGGGAAGTTAATTCTACCATTGCTTCACTTATGCATTTTCTATTACTTTTCAAATTTCAGTGCTTGGAAAGAGAGAGAGAGAGAGAGAGAGAGAGAGAGAGAGAGAGAGAGAGAGAGAGAGAGAGAGAGAGAGAGAGAGAGAGAGAGAGAGAGAGAGAGAGAGAAACCACTTTGAAATGATTTGTATGAGCCTTTGGTAGAGAATCCTATCCCCGGTATGGCTGCTGTCAACTTGGCAGGAACAATAGTGACAAGAATTTTTCATTTCTAGGACTTCATCCGTCATCAGTGAAGGAAAGGGATGAATAACAGCGCGAGTTTTGACTAAGACATAACCTGATATTCACTATTCTAGCTGATATACTGATAAGTATTTGTTGAGAAGTAGAATTCATATCTAGCATGTAATAAACATTGTAGGTTTGTCACATACCCGTGGCATGGTTCAGCAATACCTGGCCAGTTGTAGACCTTGAAATAATGGTCAGACATTCAGAGTCTTCAACTTAATTGCTGTGCCTCGTTCCCATAATGGCCCGGGTGTCGCTGATAATGATAAAACATTATGAGCATAATCCTTTTGTATTGTTCGGAAATGTCTCAGGGGACCTTAAAGGATCTTTATCCATAATTATATGGGCAATATTGCAGGCAGAGTCTTCACTGTCCTTGCCTCACCTTGCAGCCTTGTAGATGACCTTTCTTGCTAGTATGGATCTACGGGTTGCTGTAGTACACACACACATACACACACACACACACACACACACACACACACACACACACACACACACACACACACACACACACACACACATACCCTTGAGAATGTAGACGGGACATGTACTCAGCTTTTATACTGTTATAAATCATTGTTTATTGGACGCTTTTACAAAAAGGTTATATTTGCTAAATAAAAAACTTGAAAACAGAAATATGGGAAATCATATTTTTTTAGAGGTCAGGATATGCACTAAAAAAGAAAACTTACCTGTGAAATAAGCTGTATGCATGTTCACACGAATGCATATTTATATGAATGTTCGTTTGCGTATCCACGGATGTATGTTTGTATGTATGTGTATATGGCTGCGAAAGTGTAGGTAAATATATCTATATGCATGTGTATACGTACAAAACATGCATCCATCATCACCATTACCAATCGCCATACTAAAACTGCTAATAACAGTAATAATAATGGGAGTTGTACTTATCACATGATGCGATAATAATAATAGCATTTAGAGTAACCAAACTGATGATGATGACGACAATGAAGATTATTATGATATTAGTTGGTGTGGTGGTGGTAATGATGATGATGATGATAATGATGTAGATAGGGATGATATTAATGACGATGCAGGTGATAGTTAAAAATGTTAACGATGATAGTGATTCATTATGTCGATTATATAATAATAACAATAACAATTTTATGTACATATATAAATATAAATACTTATATATACATATACATATATATATATACACACACACATATACATATATTTACACATGTACACACACACACACACACACACACACACACACACACACACACATATATATATATATATACATACATATATACATATATATGCATATACATATATACATATATGTATATATACACATACATATATATTCATACACACACAAACACACACACACACACACACACATACATATATATATATACACACACACACACACATATCCATACATCCATACATACACTTAACATAGTTGCACTACGTATGCATATACAAAATGCAACAAAAAGTGTCTTCGTTCAGATCTCCACCTTCCCTTCTACAGTACTCACACAAGGACATCTTATCGCACAGCCTTTACGGGCTCTTAAACACGCACTATATCCCTTCGCAATCGCACTGTTCGAGAGGACAGTGCTATAAAGGAACCATATAGTAACCTGTAGAATTCTTTGGGGGGACATGCAAAAACGACTCTTATTATGGTTACGCAGTAGGATTGTTTTTTTTTCTCCTTGGCTTTAATTATGTGATTTTAATGTATGTAAGGCTTTGGCATTGCGCAGTGTATAAAATTCCTCTTTTACATTTTTATTGGATTTTCTTCAGTGTTTGTTTGTTATTTGCTTGTTGTCAGAGTCGTATAGTACGTGGTAATGATAATAGTTATAATGGTGATAATGCGACTATGTGAACTATTAGCTATTGTTTTTTAATATCAGGATTTTAATCTGACACACACACACACACACACACACACACACACACACACACACACACACACACACACACACACACACACACACACACACACACACACACACACACACACACACACACACACACCGCAGTACCTCACAAACACGAACATACACACGCAAACCAAACTCCCACACAAGAGCACAAAACAATCACAAACACGCTAAAACCAAGCAGAGAAAAACTAAGTTAAGGGAAAAGAGCACAAGGAATAAACGGCCAAAGAACTTAACGAAAGTCTTCCGTTTATTCCACAAGTGCGAGCCGTCCCCCCCCCTGCCCCCCCCCCCCAACCCCACCTCTACCCAACAAGGCCTCGAGGAAGCACGTGCATAAGCGCGAGTGAAGAGTGCCGTGAATTCTAAAGGGTCATCTTCGTGTAGTGTCTTCAGCCTTCCCGTCCCGGCGCTCGGCCATTCCCCGCAGCCTCAATTCGGATGTGGTTTATGCACTACGTACACTTGTTTATAGTGAGACCTGAGACGACTTATGAATTTTTTTTTTTTTTTGTCAGATTCACAGCCACCGTCATGCTTGTAGGTTTTTAGATATTTTTTTCTTTCTTCCCTAGGCTTTCCCCCTCAGGGGTCGCCAGAGCGGAAGGATCCGCATCGTAGTCTTTGCCTGTTTTATAATATACGTCATCTTATTCATATTACGAATAGTTAATATTGCTGAGCAGCTGTGGCCCTTCTTACTTTTACTATCACTGAGTGACAAAGTAGGAAAGGTGGTCAGGGGAGACATATTAATTAAATAGAGACCCAAGAATTCTGTCTGCATTCGCAGTTTTAATTCAGCTGCCATGGGTCTCCGCCACACGTAAAAAACGCAAGGCCGAAATTATCAGTAACATTAATTCTGTATACGCCTTTACCTGAAAACCACTCCCATGCTGCCAGCAGCTTCATCCTGACTTGGTGCTAACAAGTAAACACTCAGAATCCTTGGCTCTTTAAGCCTTGGCATGGCCGGATGCAATCTATCTTCTCAAAAAGTTTACTATATAACCTTTATATATATATATATATATATATATATATATATATATATATATAATACACACACACACACACACACACACACATACACACACACACACACACACACACACACACACATAAATATATATATATATATATATATATATTTATATAAACACACACACACACATATCTACATCTACATATATACATACATACATACATACATACATACATATATATATATATATATATATATATATATATATATATAGTATATATATACACACACACACACAAACACACACACACACACAAACACACACACACACATACATATATATGATTACATACACACACTCATACACACACACACGTATATACAAACACACACACACACACACACACACACACACACACACACACACACACACACACACACATATATATATCGGCGTGTTTATATACATATACACATAAGAATTAAATCTTATTGATAAAGAGTTAGCCTTGTTGTTTCTCTGTGTCCCAGGGTCCCTCCCATTGCCTCCAAACTGTACGAAGGTCGCCAAGTTACTGGAGATGTCCACGAGAAGAAAAAGCTGTCTAAAGTCTTCGTTTCACTCATAAGGTCAAAGCTAAAAACATCATCAGCTATCGAGGCCGTTATCTTAATCTTATCCGAATGGGGGAGAAAATGTTTTGACGGAGAATACAGAAATGCATGAAGCATGATACTTCTTTTTGGGGTTTCGTCCTGAACGAATACTGACACAATCACCGATATTCAAAGAAAAGCAAACTCATGGTGCAGTACCTGCGTTTTTCAAAGCAAGAGTGAACTTCGTAGCGAAACTATTGTTTTTTTACTTATATTTTATACATAGTTTGATTAAGAATAAAACATAGATCACCCGAAGGAATATATCTTTTAAATTCAATATTTTTTTTTGACGTGAGGATCAGGCATAAAGGACGCAGGAAAAAGTATACTTAATCCTAGTGACATATGCTTCCTGAATACGAATCCTGAGACATCCTCAGGACCCGGTACTTAGATAAAATTTACATGCACTCATGGTTTAAATAATTTATGCTAAGCTTGAAGTATTTACTTACATATCTTATACTGCTTCCGTCTTTTTGTGTCTGCTACTGTATAGGAAGAGAATGGTTGAACATACTCAGATTTTTTAAAATTACAGATACTCTTCTGTCTTAGAATGATGTGTATTTCTCACCTCAGTCAATATACGTTTAGACATTCAGTGCACAAACTTATAGAATCTACAGACAAAAGATTATAATAGATGAACGAAAAAGCAAAAGAACTGTGGAAAAGCAGCCGTAATAAATAGTAGAGATCCAACGATGATAAAGAAAACCGCAGAACTCGAATAATTATGAAAACAGAATGCTTTCTACAGACTTTTGATCGGCACAGCCTTGAAACGACCGGTGCCGACCCATAGCTAAGGCAAGGTCGCCCATCATCAGTACCAAGAAGGCAAAAACTACCTCTACACCGGCGGGTTGTGGAGGCCAAGGACGACTCTTGGTCCAGAACCTGAATGACCTTGCATCGAATGAAGGGCCAGCCAGGTCTCGCCGAAAGTTGCACAAAGGAGATCTGCCATTTGCTTGTTTCTTCCACAATGTCGGCGAGATCGGCAAAGAAGCCCCTGCCTTGGATACGTCGTTGCATTTATTAACACTCACGCACACACACACACACACACACACACACACACACACACACACACACACACACACACACACACACACACACACACATACACACACACACACACACACACAGACACATACACACACGCACATGTATCAACCAATGACCATCCTTAACACTCAACTACGTAATTCGCAAGGGCCTTTATCACTTGCAGTTTTTTAGTTACGAGGACTAGTTTTGTGGTCATGTACAGGAACCTGTTTCAGAGGTAGAGAAAAAAAAGTTTATACCTTGAAGAGGCCCAGAGATGGTTGTCAAACGCAGGGGTGAATATTTTTCACACACACACACACACACACACATATATGTATGTGTATATATATATATATATATACATATATATATTATATATATATATATATATATATATATATATATATATATATATATATATATGTATGTATATATATGTATATGAATACACACACACACACACACACACATATATATATATATATATGTATATATATGTATATGAGTATATATATTCATAAACACATACACACACACACGCACATATATGTGTCTTTTTTTCTTTGTGAAATGCTTTAAAAAAAATCATAATGATTTTTTTCAAAGTAAACTACTTTTCTTAAAAGAAAAAAACTGGCAAAAAAAAATTGGAAATACTACATATAATTAGTAGTTTGTTAGCATATTGTTAACTTACATTTACATACACAAGCATCACAATACTTATCACACCACACGTCTTTTTAAAAATATTTATTATTCATTATTGTAGATATTAAGGTTGAAAACTTTGTAGAAGAAATGCAAACTTTGTCAGCAGTACATAAAGATAATTTTGCAAAGCCAAACTAAAACTAAAACCTCTTGAATTGTTAAATTCATTAGCAGGCTACAAATTGTGTGAAATATTTCCACATTATGTTGACATTTCTAGCTACAGTAGCATGAGGCGAAAGATCTTTTTGCAAATTCAAACTTATCAAGTCTCAAACCAGACTTGTTGATCTAGCACTAATGAGTTTGGAATCTGATATTGCCAGACTAATTGCTTTTGATATCTATCAGAAATTTTGCTAACAAAAAGCCGGGAAAGAACGCTTTAGTTTGTACTCAAGTTATATATCACATTATTTTTTTGCTTTCTTTTGAGGCGAATATTTGCCTATGTAATAAATTATTATAAACGTTTAAAACATTTCTCTGTGAAAGAAAATAAAAGATTATGAGATTTAACTGTAATTACTGATTTAAATTGCTCTAATAATGAAACATGTTTGTTACATTATGTTGTATCTGATCCTAGAAATAAAGCCCATATGAGATGTACATGCAGATTACCTGGACAGCAAATCCTCAATTTTGAGAAATTCTTACCACCCTCGGGGCCCCAAAGGAATCTTGTACCAACTTACGAAATTTCTCTTGGAGGTGCTGTGTGCATATATGTGTATATGTGTGTATATGTCTGTGTACACAGACATACACACAATTATATGCATATATATACATACATGTATATATAAACACACACATGTATATATATGTATATAAACAGACAGATAAATAGTTATAGGTATACACACACACAGTATACATATATATATTTGTAAATATATATGTACATATATATTTGCATATACCTATATATACATATCTACATATCTATATATGTCTATCTATATATATCTGTCTATCTATGTAGAAATACACACACCACACACATAAATATATATATAAATGTATAATGAATATAATGAAAATAATATCAATACCACCACCCCTATTCGAATACATATTCAAAAGAGATTTGCCAAAAAATGGACGCAAAGAATAAAAATCCATTTCGAGTCCGTCGCCTGATGATGAGATAGTCTGAGCCGAAACGTCACGAATGTTCGTGTTTTTTTTGTTTTACCGCGGTTCTATTTTGAATTCTGCTTTTGTTTTTGTAAATTAAGGTTTTTGGGTTTATATATGTTTATTTTTTTTGTATTTCGTACATTTGGATCTTTGATTTTTTTTTTTTTTTTGTATGTACTGTGTGTGGTATGGGTTTATTAGTATTTAAAAAACAACAGTGTGGTTCTTTGATTTTTTTTTGGTGTTGTTAGGAAAGTGCATTTCTCTTTCTGTTTTTGTTTGTATGTTTTTTGTAGCGTAGTAATGTTAATAGTTTTGTGTGCGAGGAAATGCACATAGGAGAACATAGCAACAAGTGAACCGAGAGAGGGAGAAACAGACAACGGCCATAAAGCAAAGGGATAAAAAAGGAGACACAGAGGAAGGAGAAGAGAGAAAGGCCAGAGCGTCATAATGACTCGAGACACGCGACAGTGGCCTCTAAGGACAATGGGAAATGTTAATGATGATTACTTAAAAGCGCAAAGGAACAATAAACAACAAGCAAATTGGAGGGGAATTACGTCAAATAACCAGGCATTAAACGTGATTCAAGTCTGTACGTCTATATATGTATATGCAAGCAAGCACATGCACACACGTACACAAGACACACACACACACACACACACACACACACACACACACACACACACACACACACACACACACACACACACACACACACACACATGCATGTGTATAAGTATATATCTACAGATATCTCTATTAACCTGTCTGTCTATCTGCCTTTCTACAATATGGCATGATATGCATGCGTGTTTATATAACCACATAGACACAGACCACTGTAACTCAAACGTCATTTACAACTGACGTATTCACAGTCCCTCTCCAAACCTTTAATCGTCGAGGATTACCAACTTACCAGCAAATATTATATTTCATTTTTAAGAAATCAGTCGGTATTGTAGACTCCTATTTCGGAACAACTCTCCTGCCTGGGTGTTTTTACTCAATAACTGTAATCCAATCGAATGATGCTGATTTACTTCTTTGTAAAAGCTGGACGGGTGTTGAATCTTCTCCTCCGGCGGTTGGAAGTAAAAATCGCTCCGTAGCAGATAGTAATAATTAGATAGATGAATAGATAGGTAGGTATATATATATATATATATATATATATATATATATATATATATATTATATGTGTAGGTAGATAGACAGACACAGAGATGGATAGACACAGATA
>NC_061826.1:816528-819028 GCF_019202785.1 Penaeus chinensis | reverse complement strand
GGTCTTCTTGGTCTGGGGTTAATTGGACTTTGCAAGGGTTACACCAAGATTAATTAATTCATGTCTCATTCATCACACATCGAAGCTCTCGTGTAATGATCGTCGCAGTTTGTAGTTAATACACACGACATCACAAATTCAACAGACAAAGCCACCTTCGCTACGGTGATTGTGCCATCAACTACATTCCACTGTTGGAGAGCACGTTTTCTGTTGCTTCTTTCGGGGTAACTAAATAAACAGATTTTTTATGCCAAGAACCATCTTCACTTTCATCGACGGTCGTAAAAGACACCAGACATGTCTCTTGCTTGTAAAGCGATTTTTTTTTTTTTTTTTTTTTGGGGGGGGGGACACTGAAAACGTCGTAAGAATCATAATGTGAAGTTCTTAGTGTAAATAAAATTTCGAATGGCACGCCAGGCTGTGACGTCGTCTTCGTACGTCAAGGGAGAGGGAGGGGAGGAGGAGGAAGACAGTTGAGGAAATACCATGGGAGGAAGAGAGAGAGAAAAAAAAGGTAAGAATTATCATGATGAAAGATGGGCCGATGGTGACAATAAGGAAGTGTTAACGACGAGAAGAATGCACACTAAAGAAATTTTGTAAAGGAAGGGCTAATGTCATAAGATTATAAAGCTGCAATAATGAAGGGATGAAAAAGAATAAACGAAAAATATAGGTCCGATTATTATCAGTGCGAAATAACATGAGAAATCAAAGGATTCACTGCATTCGCTAGCTAGATGTTATGACGAGGAGCACTGCACCTTATGCTGCTACACTGGATGCTGTCTATGAGAGTGCAATTGGCCCTATCGGTCGCGCCCACGACGATGCATGCGCCCGCGCCAAGGCACATGACATTAACTATAACGATCATCCTATAATGGGCGGACCCCTGGTCTCACGGCCAACCTGCAGACGCCCGTGCCACCCATTCACGGTACCCGGCTGGTGCTGGGTACCGTGTATGGGGGGCATGGGCATGGAGGGACCCCAGGAAGGTACATGGGTCCCGGGGCCCGCCCATTGCCCCGTGCGCCCACGTTCCTCACTGGTGTCCTTTTGCAGATGCGTTCGCTGGTCCTGCTCCTGCTGGTGGTCGCAGCTGCCCACGCCGATAAGCTCTTCGCGGGACCGCCTGCAGGATTCCAAGATGCCTTCGACATCCCGGTGCCGTCCGCCAACGAGGTCCTCGGGGGATACCTGCCTCCGAAAGAAGACAACTGCATCGACATCACCTCCATCTCCACCGCCACCAGGGTCGTGACCAGCACGACCGGCGGCGGCGGCTTCGGCTCCGTAGTCACTCAGGTCATCACTTCCCGAGAGGTTACCACCCAATTCCGCCCCACCACCATCGTCAGGACTGACATCGCCACCGTTGGGAACACGAGGACGCAGGCCCTGACGCGGACGCAGACGAGCGAGGTCGTGCGATCCGTCATCAACACCGTCAACGGACCCGCTATCACAAGGAATGTCCAGTTTACAGTGACCAGTACACAGCAGGTACAGAGTGTGAGGTACAGCACGGTTAGGTCAGAGGTCACCCGCCCCGTGGAAGTCGTGAGGACTCAGGTCGAGACCTCCGTGCGTGCCACCACAGTCACCAGGAGCTCACAGATAGTCGAAACCAGCACAGTCACCGCCTCGGTGCGAGATGTGGTCGTCACCAGCACCGTCGTGTCTAACGTCCAAACAACCGTGCAGACCCAGCCGCCACCACGAACCGTGCAGTCTACCAACGTCGAACAGACCACCGTGTTCAGAGCCACCACCGTGCAGCCGCCACCCGTGCTGCGAACACAGACAAGAACTTCCAGCCAGGTGATCTACGCCACAAGCACGACCAGACAGGTCACCCAGGTAGTGAGCACACAGGAACAGGTTATAACTCGCACCGTCGTGTCCACACAATCTCGCGTGTCAACCCAGGTCGTTCCCACGACCGTCTTTACCACGAGGGTCGTCGGCAACACTATCGTCAGGACCATCGACAGCGTCATCAACCGTCTCGTTACCGTCACCAACACTAGGACCGAGGAGCGAACCGTCGGCCGCGCCTCCACCTCCGTCGTCAACGTGGTGAGGACGGTGAGCCGCCCCGAGCAGGTGGTAACGAACCGCGTGGTGTCCACCAGCCTGGTGAACTCCGTCTTCTACAGCACCGTCGGCCGCGTCCGAACCGTCACTGTCACAAGGACGATACCGGCTGTGTGCGGCAACACAGGGTACAACTACGAAGCGCCGGCCATTCCCTTCACTTTTGGGAATTAGGAGTGCTTCTGACGTCGTCGATGAGAACCATCCTCCGAGTCCTCGTCGTTCGAAACGAAATCTTTAAAATGATCATAACCATCCGATTTTTAGTACATGTAAATGCGTGTGTGAATCTTGTATAAATAAAAAGTTTCCCTTTCTATCAGTTTTACTTTTCATAGTCATAATCATCAGTAATAATTACATCAATACCTACATCCTCATTCGCGGTAAG
>NC_061826.1:798352-801428 GCF_019202785.1 Penaeus chinensis | reverse complement strand
GGACCTTCCAAAATCCATCAATATACAATAGACAGATTTCAAAATATGACATAGGAAATTTCCCGTTTGTTAACAGGGACACTGAGGGAAGTAACATTGGAAAATATTTCCGGATTATGTAGTCGAGAATTTTAGTGTTCTTTCGTAACAGTGGCAATAACTAGTAATAATTCACATCAACAGTAACTAACAAGATTATGATATCATTGTAATTTGCGTAACAGTAACAACAAAATAATAATAAACAATGATGCATCACGCAATAATAACAACACAACAATAATTCACATAATTATAAAAAAGACAGCAGTAATCAACACAAGAACAAGAGCATAAAGATTAAGCACAATAAAAAGCTCACACAGACAAGAGTAAGACTTCAATAACTCAAGTAATAATAATGAAAATAAACACGAGGGGATGTAAACGAGACGAAATAACAAGATCGCACATAATACTAAGACTTTCTTACTTTCTCCTTTAAGAAAGGACAACAGAGCAAATGGACACTGACGCAGATTTTCAAGATGTGGTTGACAACAGGTATGGTATATAATTGATTTTTCTCGACAGGTTTTATGCGTCCAGCTTTCATTTTTTCAACCTAGTTTGTAATCCCTCTCTCTCTCTCTCTCTCTCCCTCTCTCTCTCTCTCTCTCTCTCTCTCTCTCTCTCTCTCTCTCTCTCTCTCTGTGTATCTGGCTGTCTCTGCCTGTTTGTGTGTCTGTTTGTCTGTCTGTCTGTCTCTTTGTCTCTCTTTCCCTCTCTCTCTTTCTCTCTCTCTCTCTCTCTCTCTCTCTCTCTCTCTCTCTCTCTCTCTCTCTCTTTCTCTCTCTCTCTCTCTCTTTCTCTTTTATTATAATAAAGATAGTAATAATGACAACAATAATAATAATAATGATGATGCTGATAATACTACTACAACTAGTAGTCGTAGTAACAAAGATAATAAGAATGATCAAAATGATTGAAATGATAATATGATAAAATACTACTGCTACTGCTACTACTACCAGTAATAATAATAATAATAATGATAATAATAATAACAATGATAATAATAATAATAATAATAATAACAAAGGTAATAATAATAAAAACAATACAAATATAACAATAATGATAATGATAATGATAATGATAATGATAATAATAACTATTATCAAAGTAATAATGATTGTAACCATAATAAGAATACCAATACAAACAATGCTGATGATAATGACAATAACAACAATGGTAATACCATTGATGACAATAATAATAATAATAATAAAAATATTGATTATAGCGTTAGTAATGATAATAATCAATACATTTTTTTTTACTAATAATGGTGACAGGTATGATAATGATAATCATACAACAATGTTGGTAATGATGATAGTAATAATGATAATCATAATAATGATTATTATAACAGTAATATAAATAATGAATAGTATCTATGATAGTTTTGGTAATGATGGTAATAATAGTGATAATGAAAATAGCAATAATGATAATTAAAATGATAATGACAATAATAATGATAATAATAATAATAATAATGATAATAATAATAATAGTAATAGTAATAGTAACAGTAATAATAATAATAATGATAATAATAATAATAGTAATAATAATAACAATATTAACAATAATAACAATAGTGATAATGATAATAATGATATTGATAATAATAATAATAATGATCATAATGATAATGATAGTAATGATGATAATGATAACAATAATAATAATGGCAATAATAATGATGATGGTAATAATAATAATGATAATGACAACAACAACAGCAATAATAACAATAATGATAATGACAGTAATAATGATAATAAGAATAATAAAATTCATCATCATTATCGCCATCACAGTAATAATCATAAGATAGTGGTAATGATAGTGATGATAATAACGATGGTAATAATGAGGACAATAGTAATGACAATAGTAATAATGATAAAGTAAAAACTAATAATAGTGATAGTCATCAGATAATAATGTAATAATAAAGTAATAATGAATATAGCCATAGTATAATAATAATGGAAGCAATAACAATAATAACAGTAATGGTAATTATAATGATGAATACTATAATGATAATGAAAATGATAAGAACTGCAATAATAATAGGAATAATAATGAAAGTAATGATAAAGATAATAATTATTGGAATAATAATAATAATAATAATAATAATAATAATTATAATAATGATGATAATGATAACAACAATAATAGTAATAATAATAATAATAATAATAATGATAATAATGATAATCATTATTATTATTATAATGATAAAAATGATAATAACAATAACAGTAATACAAAGCACTGCTACTACTGCTACTATTAATATAGATAATAATGACAATAACAAGAAAAACAACAATGATAATGATGATGACAACAATAATGATAATATTAATGAAAAAAATAAAAACGGTTATCTAAAATCATAACAATGACAATAATAGTAATAAAAGCGATAATTGTTGTGATCACGATGAAAAGAATACATATAATATAAGGATTATACATTTATGATATGATGATAATAATGCTAATAACACTAATAAAGGTCAGAACAATAATGATAATGCTAACGAAGACACTAAAGAGAAGAACATCAGCAACAGTGATAAGGCATTTGCTGATGACCTCACCATGTTATATAAGCGTTGTAATAATATCCTTCGGCGTCATATTAGTCTCACTAACACCACCGAGGAAAGGGGCCGCTGAACCACATTGAGAGAAAGTCTGACTAGGAGTGGATTTAAGTGATACATCTGAAAAGAAAAGGTTTAAGAGTAGTTTGATAATCCACTTAGCAGGTGAACTGAGGTTAGGCTGTGCTTTGAAATGATGAGTTTGGATAACAATAATATTATTATAGTAATAATGATTGAACTGAGGTTAGGCTGTACTCTGAAATGATGAGTTTGGATTTTTTTTGTGTAATAAGTAGGTCTTTGTCGTTTATGATGTGTTGCTGACGTCAACGGGTAAATGGCGCAACAGAGAGATACTACTGTGATGTTGTAATATATGCAACACACAGGTG
>NC_061826.1:778352-783352 GCF_019202785.1 Penaeus chinensis | reverse complement strand
ATGTGAGACTTGATCCTTTGTTTTTATTATTATTATTGTTTTTGTTACTGTTGTTGTTGTTCGTGTTGTTATTGTTACTGTTGCTGTTTCTGTTGTTTGCCTTTGTTATTGTTGTTGTTGCTGCTATTGCTTTATTTGTCTATATTTTAGTTTTAGTCATCATTAAGCCATGACAATGATAATAATAACACTGATACATCTAACAGTGATTATCCTTATTATGCCATCATTAACAGTAACAGTAGTACAGTACAGGATATTATTATTATTATCATTATACTTATATTTATCATTATCATTAACATTATCATTATCATCATTGCTATTATTATCTTTACTGTTATTATCGATATTGCTATTTTTATTATTATCACTGTATTTGTATTATTATTATTATTATTGTTATTATTATTATCATCATCATAATTGTTATTGTTATCATCATTATTATTATTGTTATTACTGTTTTATTATTGTTACGATTATTATTATTGTTATTATTATTATTATCATTATTATTATTATTATCATTATTATTATTATTATTGTTTTTACAGTTCTTATTATTATCATCACTATTATTATCATCACTATTATTATTATTATTATTATTGTTGTTATCATTAATACTATTATCATTATTATTATTACTGTTATCATCATTATTAGGATCATTAATATTAATATTATTATTATTATTATTATTATTATTATTATTATCTTATTATTATTATCATCATTATTCTCATTATTGTTATTCTCATTATTGTTATTATCATCATTATTGTTTTCATTATTATTGTTATTATTATCATTATAATTTTTTATTATCATCATTATCATTTTTTATTATCATCATTGCCATTATTACCATCATTATTAATGGATGTCCGCCTCGCTCCCACTCACCCTCTCTCTCTTTATAACTCTCTATCTATCTATCTATCTATATATATATCCATCTATCTATCTATCTATCTATCTCATCCCACTCACTTGCTATGGATGTGAGAGGAGATATTAGAAAGTATAAAAAGCAACCTCCCGCTGAACACCAGGTACCTTTTGATGTTCAGAGTGTACCTGTGATGCTCGCTGGTGGGGGTCCGTCTATAACATGGTATACGGGGAGGCTTTTAACTAAATTGTATTTCGAAGGAGATGACGTCTGGGATTTAAGGGAACGATTTAATGGTGCTTTGCAGATTACATTATTAATAGGTTGTTGTGAACACACACACACACACACACACACACACAGATTTTTTAAGGGTTCGTTTATCATTATTTTTATATTTTGGTAATAAAGGATATTATCATTGTTATTTTTGTCATTTTTATTATTGTTTTTATTATTATCTCTATTATTACTGTCATGATTAGTTGTTATCATTAGTGTTATTATTATTATAATTGTTATTATTATTAATAGTAGTATTATCATTATTATTATCATTATTATTATTATTATTATTATTATTATTATTATTATTATTATATTATTATTATCATTATTATTATTATTATTATTATTATTATTATTATTATTATTATTATTATTATTATTATTATTATTATTATTATTATTATTATATTATTATTATTATTATTATTATTATTATTATTATTATTATTATTATTATTATTATATTATTATCATTATTATTATTATTATTATTATTATTATTATTATTATTATTATCATTATCATTATTATTATTATTATTATTATTATTATTATTATTATTATTATTATTATTATTATTATCATTATTATTATTATTATTATTATTATTATTATTATTATTATTATTATTATCATTATCATTATTATTATTATTATTATTATTATTATTATTATTATTGTCATTATCACTATTATTGCTGTTTTTATTATTATTATTATTATTATTATTATTATTATTATTATTATTATTATCATTATTATTATTATTATTATTATTATTATTATTATTATTATTATTATTATTATTATTATTATCATTATTATTATTATCATTATTTTCATTATCATTATTATCATTGCCAGTCTAATTACTATTACTATAATTATTGTTATTTTCATCATTATCATTATTACTATCGTTATTGTTGTTTGTTTGTCTGTCTCGCTTGCTCTCTCTCTCGCTCTCTCTCTCTCTATCTTTCTATCTCCCTTTCTCTCCCTTTATCTCTTTGTCCCTATATCTTCCCTTTTCTTCCCTTTTTCTCCCTTTTCTATCCTTTTCGCTCTTTATTGTCCTCCCCTTCTCTCCCTCCCTCCATTCTCTCTCTTTCACTTTCTCCCTCTCTTTCTCTCCCTGTTCCCCCTTCTCTCTCTCTTTACTCCCACATTCATCCATTTCTTATCTTTCAATATTCGAGCCTCTAAACGGAAGAACTAAGGACACAGCGGCTCCTTATGAATCCTTGATCTTCCACTGTGATAAAAGGCAATGCGCTTCGAGATGCTCTTTTTAATGGCGCCGCTTTTACGCTGTGTACTTTCACTGTTTCGATTTCCTTTTTTTTCGGTTAGGGTGTTTTTATGGTTTTTCCCGCTTCCTGTAATTTATCTCTCTCTCTCTCTCTCTCTCTCTCTCTCTCTCTCTCTCTCTCTCTCTCTCTCTCTCTCTCTCTCTCTCTCTCTCTCTCCCTCTTTCTCTCTCTCTCTCCAATTTCTGCTCGATTTTCATTTTTAGGTGTCTGTATTTTCTTCGGGTTTCTGTTTGTTTTACTTTATATTATTTTATTCTTATTGTTTCGGTCTTTATTTATTGATCTTTGACATTTTTTCGTTCGCATGTCAAGTTTTTCATCCCAGTTGTATTTACTCTATTTTTCTTCTTCTAATCTATTTATCTATTTTCCTCCTCATCTGTTTCAGTTTTTTTCTTTTTTTTACTTCCTTGTCCGTTCCTGTGTTCGATTTTTATATCTCGTCTTATTTTGTTTTTCTTCTTCCTCTATGTTTCCTTTGTTTTTCGTACTCTTGCTACTGTTTACTCCTTTATTAATTTTCCATTTATTTATTTATTTGCTTTCCAGTTCTATTTCATAAACTTTAATCCTTTTTTCATTTATTTTTCTTCTCTCCCCTCTCTTCTTCTCTTTTATTAGTTTATTTATTCACATTTATTTATTATCATTATTATTGTTACGATTATTATTACCATTATTATCGTTATTGTTATTATCATTATTATTATCATTATCACTCTAATTACCATTGCCATTATTATTATCATTATTACTTTAGCGATTATAAATTATTATTATCAATATTATTGTTATCATTGCTAGTGTTGTTATTATCATCATTATCATTATCATCATAACAATTATTAATTGATATTACCATTAAAATCATTATCATTATTTGCTTTGGAGTTTTATCAACTAATCCTTCCGTCCCTCAATCATACATATAAGTAACAATTCATTTTTCTCCGATTCCCTCTTCTTTTCTGCGCATTCTGCTCCTATCAAATGGCCTGTCACTTCTCCTCATTTTTTTTCGTCAATTCTATCTTCCTAAGGGGTAATGGGGTCCTGTCTGTCCCTGAGGCCTAATACCCTGGCCTGAGGAATGCTTTGGCTCAGCGCATAATCTTGTCGTTATAGGCCTGTGTTAGAGGCCGTTCATGATGCTTTATCTCGGGCACTTTTCCTTTCTCTCTGTCTGCCTCTGTCTGTGTCTGTCTGTCTCTCAGTCTGTGCCTGTTTGTTTCTCAGTCTGTGTCTCTCTCTCTCTCAGTCTGAATGTGTGTGTTTGTCTGTGTGTGTTTGTCTGTGTGTGTGTGTGTGTGTGTGTGTGTGTGTGTGTGTGTTTATATATATATACATATATACGCACACACACACACATATACATATACACATATGTATATGTGTGAATGTGAAAGCGAGAATGTTATATACGCGTTTCACGTATGTAACTGTATATTAAACCACAGTAACGGATATCAAATAAACGAAAAACAAAAACAAAAACAACAACAAAAAGAGGGGAAAAATATCTTAGCCTGAAACCACCACCTTGAGTACGAGACGAAAAAAAACGGGGATGGGTGTTGGGGAAAGGGGGGCAGGGGGGCAGGGGAAGGGGGGAGGGGGGAAGGGTTAAGATGCCAAAGGGTACACCGCTGACTGACTTGGCCGCCTGCCAAGATACGAGCGCGCAAGAGGGAGAGGAAGGGTACAGAGATAAGCTGTCGGTGTTAAACATAGTCCGTTAGTTAGGCACTTATTTACAGTACGTCCCGTTCCTTTTTGTAAGAGTGCTGTTGGGACAATGCAGAGGTTACAACGGTTATATTGCAATTTATCATATTGGAGTGAATAGCGTTAACTGTAACGAGGTAGATATAAAGAGGTATACGAGCTGAAGGTAAAGAAAAATCGGGAGAATAATAAAAGATAAAGACGAAGCAAAGGATAAGAAAAAAAAAAAAAAAAAAGAAGAGAAAGAAAAAAAGAAAAAAAAAAGGACGAAAGAAAAGAATATGGGGCAAAATACAAGAAAAATACATAGGAGCAACAATTAGACCGAAAGAAGGAAAGGCTAATAATCAATAAAAAAAACAAAAAAAACAAGTAAAGCATATGACACAATCACAGTTAAAGAAATCACACTCGAGGAGGACCGCCGAGAGGGATCCCGGGCGAGGGCAGTGTCCGGACCCGTCTGTCTGGCTCGAGTCCAAGTTCTTCGAAGACGAGGCGCGCCCCTCGCCCGGATTCACGCAGGACAAGCAAGAGTTATGTAACAAGCACAGTTATCTTTCAGATCAATGGGCGGAACGTGAAGGAAGAAATAAGAGATTAGTGATAAGGTATAATCATTACTTTTTTTAGTTAGATGATTATGATCACAGAGTCGTTTATTTCATTATGATTGCAGTTGCCCTCGGAGCAAAGTGGATTAATGTAATCGACGCCATTTTTCCTTTTTGCACTTCCATTGTCTTGGTTTGTCAATAAGATTAAGCGAAAAGTTA
>NC_061826.1:743352-745852 GCF_019202785.1 Penaeus chinensis | reverse complement strand
AATATTACGACTACTGCTAATACTATTAATAATAATGATAATAATAATAATCAAAGAGGAATAACAATGGTAAAGATAAGAGAAGTGATAATAACAACAGTCTTTCTTATTGTTATTCATATAGCCGTTATCATAACCAGTATTGTCATCATCATTATTATTAATATCGTTAATAATTATTATCATCACTGTTATCCTTATTATCATTGTTACTGTTACTATCATTATTAAATTATCATCATCATTATCATTACTATCACTATTTTATCCTTATTATTACTATTATTAGCATTATTATAATTGCTGTTATTATTATCATAATCATCATTGTTATCATTATTATTATTATTATTATTATTATTATTATTATTATTATTATTATTGTTATTATTATATATTGTTATTACCATTTTCATCATTATCATCACTATTTTTATCATTATCATTTTTTATCATGAATATCATTATTCTTCTTATTGTTATCCTTATTAACAGTACTATTATAATTATTACCACTTGCATCCTCATCCACATTATCATTGTTCTTATTATAATCATTACTATCATTATCACTATCATTATAAACATCATTTTCATTAATGCTATCATTTTCATTATTACTGTCAAATTCAACTTATTTTTATTATAGAAATTGTTGTCATCATTATCAAATCAGTTAATGATAAGATAATAATGAAAATACTACTACTACTAATACTACTAATACTAATCATATTGCTAATAAGGATGATAATAAAAACAACAAAAAATATGAAAACAACAACAAGAATAATAATAGAAATGATGAGAATAATAATGTTAATATTAATAATAATAATACTAATAGTAATAATAATAATAATATAATGATAATGATAATAATGATATTTAGAACAATGATAATGATAATGGTGATACCAATAATAGTACTACTAACAGTAGTAATAATAAAAGCAGTAAAAGTAATAGTAGTAGTTGTAGTAATAATGATATTAATAATTATAATAATAATAATAATAATAATAATAATATTAATAATGACGACGACGACAACAAGCATGATGATAATATTACTACTACTAACATTATTGATAATGACAATGATAATATAATTATCATTGTATGATAATTACCATTAGTCTATTATCTTCAAACTGTCCTAAGTTTCATTATTACTAGCATAGTATTAGTAACAATAATAACCAGCATTAGCATTATTATGAGCGTTATGACTTCTGCTAGTAACGATAAGAACGACTACAAAGTAAAAGAAAAGAAATATAAAATGATGATAATATCAATACATTACTGAGCGAATGATAAAGCAGCAAGCAGTGACTAGCAAACAGGTCCTTCTGCAACCCGTCGCAGGTCGAAGTGTTGCACCACCTAACCTTTGACCCTCAGCTGCGTCTCATCGGCGGTGCCTATCTTTCATGGCGGTCATCTGGCGTTACTCATTCCCGTCCATTCTGCTCTATCATGATGACACTTTCGAGGACTCTGCGGCGGAGAGGATACGTTTGATGAGTGCGTGTTTGCGGGGGAAATTGCTTGGTTTTTTGAGGTTTGAGGACATGGTGAAGGAGCGAGTGCGTGCAGGTACAGGGGCGTGGGTTCGTTTGACTCGTTTGCGGTTTCGTTTGTTTGGGGGTTCGTTAGGCTTCGGTGCTTTGGAATTTCCGTTTTCTTTTCGTTGCTGTTTCTTTTATTGTCATTTATGTACTATCTGCTAATATCACCAGTATAACTTGCTTCTCACTTTTTGACATTCTCATGTCTCTTTATCACAGGTGCATTGCTATTATGTTTTTTATCACTATCACCATTATTACTATTATTAATAATGATGCCTAAATATTTTGGGAAAATATCAGTCTCGATGTCAGGCAACTTTCTTATTATAACGTCCTGTTACTTCACGTTATCAGAAACAAATAATTGTTCCACGGTCTGCCCAACCACAGAAGTTCACGATGACCTTGCCAGTGCTTTTGTCAGTTCATCTGTTAGCACTGAGTGTGGGAGGAGTTAGAGAACTCGCGAATAATGAACAGAGTAGGCTGTCTTGGACTGTATAGTGGATGACCAATAAAATGACAATGATTCACCTCACAGACCGTGTTACTAGCTCAGAGGACGGGAAACGTTCGACGGCCGCAGACTCCTAAGATCGAGGGTGCTTTATGAAAGGGAAAGTATATCCATCGCATCCACTCACGCTGACTCTGTACCCTGATCCTATCCCCTTCCCGTAGCCAACCCAAGCGCGCTCCCAGGGTCCAGAAACCAGTTGCCTGTCGCCTTCCCTACGCCAGTCGAGGATGGCCAAGGAGCCCTCTACAAGCACAGGCGGTGTTGTAGCATAAGATGGGCTTGGGTACGTCAAGGACAAGTGCCTCTTCGGCGAAGGTAGTTCAATTTATTGCAGCTTTTCCAAGGTTATCCGGGCGGACCACCTCGAAACTACCCGCCGAACACACCTCTCCGGTTTTTACGA
>NC_061826.1:710852-715852 GCF_019202785.1 Penaeus chinensis | reverse complement strand
ACCTGCCCCCCCTACTGACCCCTGGCTCCTTCTCTCCGGTTCTGGTCTGCCCTCCTTGTGGCTCTCTGACCCCCCCTGCCCTGCACTGGTCTGTCCCCCCCTAGTCCCTATTCCTCTCTCCCCCCCCCCCACCCTCCCTGGCACTACCTACCCCCCAATGCTCTCTGGCCCCCTCTCCCCTGCACTGGTTTGCCCTCCACCCCCCCTACCCCCTTACTGATCCCAGGCCCCCTCTCTCCGGTACTGGTCTCCCCCCCCCCCCTTACGACTCTCTGACCCCTCTCCCCGGAACAGACCCCCCTCCCCCCCACTTGCCTCTGCATGGCTGACCGCTGTGTCGTGTTACAGCGAACCTGATTCCTCCCTTCTTTGCACAGGCTAAGCCAACGCTGTATCTCTCGTGGGAATATGTATCAGAAAAAAAAAAATCGTGTGTATACTCTCATATGTATCTGCGGATACACGTGCAGAAGTTACCTTGATCTATATATAGGTGTCCATAATGTTATGAATATGACATTATGCCGTGTGTCCATTTGTATGTTTGTATGTATGTATGTATGTATGTATGTATGTATGTATGTATGTATGTATGTATGTATGTATGTATGTATGTATGTATGTATGCATGCATGTATGTATTATCATGTAAATATATGAGTATGAATATATATATATATATAAACATATTTATATATATGTATATATATACATATACATACACAGATGTTTATATACCTACACCAACAGAGACACGTGTGTGTGTGTGTGTGTGTGTGTGTGTGTGTGTAGGTATATATATATATATATATATATATATATATATATATATATATATATATATATATATATATATATATATGTAAATATATATGTATATGTATACATATGTATATATATATATATATATATTATATATGTATATATATAAACATATATAAATATATATAAACATATATAAATATATATATATTTATATGTGTAGATAGAGAGATAGATAGATCGACATTATTCAGGTAAATGGGTATCGTTATATCATGCCTCCTCTGCTGAGGGCTTAATCCGGCCCTTGAGCCAGCTTTCATCGGCGCGTTGGAGATCTCACAAGGAACGCAAATATCCGGGTTTCTTAATATCTTTTCAAGTATGAAACATTTTATTTTCATTTCCATTTAGGTGCTGACAGAACGACATAATGGCAAAATCATATAAGAAGTTCAATAAGTGTAACGAGCCGAGAACAAAAAAGTAGATAGATAAATACAATTAAAAAATAAATAATAATAATAATAATAAAGAAGATCGTGGTAAATAGATTGGAAAACTCATAAGAGAATAATCTCGCTCACTGCCTTCTGCCTTTCTAATCTGGGATCATTCTCATAATTAAGGCTATGGCTTTTAAACATACAACTAGAGTACCAGACCGTTCATTCTTGTCACTATCATCATCATTCTATTATTATTATCCTTTTTATTATTATTAACATTGTTATTATCATTATTATCAACAATGATAATTGTAATAATTACAACAGTTATGATAACAATAACAATAACGATATAAATAATAACAATGATAATAATATAATAATAATAATAATAATAATAATGATAATAATAATAACAGTAATAATGATAGTAATAATAGTAGTAATAAAAATAATAATGATAATGATAATAAAAAATAATACTAATAATAATTTTATTAATGATAATAAGATTATTATGACAAAAAGGATAAAAGTAATATGAGGAATACGAATTAGAGTAGAATGATAATATCATTATCATTATTATTATAATAACTATTATTATTATCATTAATAATCTTTATTATCATTATTATCATTGTTATTAGTCGAATTATTATTGTTATGACTATTATTATTATTGTTAATGTTATTGTTATCAACATTATCATAATCATTATCATTATTTTTATTATTATTTCATATTATCATAATTATTATTGTCGATATTAATATTATTATCAATATTATTATAATAGTTATTATTATCATTATTATTATTATTATTGATATTATGGTTATGATTATTATTATTATCATTATTATTATTATCATTGTTATTATTATCATTATCATTATTATTGTTATTATCATTATTATTATTATTATTATTATTATTATTATTATTATTATTATTATTATTATTATTAATATTATTATTATTATCCTTATCATTATCATATAATTTTATTGTCATCATTTTTATTATAAATACTATAATTATTTTTCTTATTGTTACTACTACTACTACTAGTACTAGTTATTATTATGATTATTATTAATATCATTATTATCATTATTATTATTGTTATTATTATTGTTATAATAATAATAATAATAATAACAATAATTATTATTATTACTATTGCTATTATTATTATTATTGTTATTATTATTATTATGATCATCATTATTATTATTGTTATTATCTATATTATTACTATTATTATCATTATTACTATTATTATTATAATAATTATTAACTAACACTAGTACTACTGCTATTGTTATTACTGTTATCATTATAAATTCCTTAATTATCTTTATTGTAATTATTGTCATTACTATTATTTTGATGATGATGATTATTAGTATTCGTAATAATAGTATTTTTATTATTGATGATTAATCCTTATTAACATTTCTCTATTATTATTATTAGTATTATTATTATTACTGTTATTATTATAATTACCATTATTATTATTATCATCATTATTATTATTATTATTATTATTATTATTATTATTATCATTACTATTATTATTATTATTACTTTTATTATCATTTTTATCGTTATTTTTATTATAATTATAATTGTTATTGTTATTGTTATCATTGTCATTTTCATTACTATCATTATTATTACTATTATTATTATTATCATTATTATCGTCATAAGCAGCATTATTATCTTATCATTATTAATTATATTATCATTACTAATTGCATCATTTTAAGCATTATTTTTTTATCATCATTATTATCATTATACATTACTATTATCATTATCATTATTATTACAATCACCATCACCATCATTATTAATGTCCTTATTATCATTATAATTATTATTTTTATCATCAATATTACTACTATTATTACTATTGTTACTGTTATAATCATCATTATCAACACTGTCTTTGGTATATTAATATCATCCTTATTATCTTTTACTATTAGTATTATCATTATTCTTATTATTGTTATCTTAACTGTTATTATCGTTATTATTATTATTATTGTTATTATTATTATTATTATTATTATTATTATTATTATTATTATTATTATTATTATTATTATTATTATTATTATTACTATCATTATCATGATTATCATTATCATTTTTATTATTATTGTTTCATTATGTTATTCGTATGAGATTACTATTAGTGTTATTGTTCTTGTAGGTTAATTGTCATTACTCTCATTATTATTATTATTATCATTATTATAATTTCCATTATTATTATTGAGACTATTATGATCATTATCATTATTATTACCATTTTATTAGTATTTATATATGTTATCAATATTGTTAGCTTTGTTATCATTATTACTGTTATTTTTATATTTTTTTAAAACTATTTTTCAAATAATAATAATAATAATAATAATAATAATAATAATAATAATAAGAATAAGAATAAGAATTAGATTTTTTTTTGAATTGATAATAATAGTGATAATGATAATAATAATAATGATATTAATAATGATAATAACAATAATAATATTAAAAAATAATAATAATAATGACAATGATAATAATAATAATAATAATAATAATGATAATAATAATAATAATAAAAATGATAATGACAACAATAATAATAATAGTAATAATGATAATAACAATAATAATATTGATTATGATAATAGTGTTAATAATAATAACAATAATTATAACTAATAATGTTGATATTGATAATAATGTTAATAATAATAAAATTAAATATAACTAATATTATTATAATTGTTATCATTATCATTATTAATCTTAATGTTATTGTTTTTATTATTATTATTATTATTATTAATATTATTATTATCAGTATTATTATTGTTATTATTATTTTTTAATTATTATTATTATTTAGTTATTATTATTATTATTATTATCATTATTATTATTATTATCATTACTATTACTAACAATATCAACTTTATTAATAGTCTTACTGTTACTAATATCATCATTTTAGTAATAGTAACAATAATAATAGTAATAGTAATAATAAAGATAATGGTAATAGTGATGATAATAATAATAATAATTTGTATTATCATATATTTTGTTATGATTATTATCATTAATCTCGATCATTATTACTTTTATCATTGTTATTATTATTATTATCCTTATTGATATCATTATTATCATTATCACTATTATTATCATTATCATTATCATTATTATTGTTATCAATACTTTTATTATTATCATTATTATTGTTATCATTATTATTATTATCATTATTGTTGTTTTTGTTGTTATTATCATTATTATTTTTAATTCTTATTACTGATTAATACTTAATACAAATTATCTTTTCTTGTTATCATTATTATTATTACATTATCATCATCATTATTATTACTATCATTATTATTATCATTGTTGTTGTTGTTAATGTTATCCATGCTATCATTATTATTATCATTATTTTTGTCATTATTGTGGTTATGAATGTTAACATTAATATCATTAATCATAAAAATAAGAATAAGAATAAGAATAAAAGTAAAGATAATAACAATGATGATAATGACGATAGTAATAACAATAATAATGACTATAATAATAATAACAATAATAGTATCGATAATCATAATCATTATCATTTATTTATATTATTGTAGTGTTGTTATTGTTATCATATGTCACTATGATAATCCTCATTATCTTCATATTTGTCATTTCGGTTTTTATTGCAATTATCATCATCTATCATTATGCCT
>NC_061826.1:681420-690752 GCF_019202785.1 Penaeus chinensis | reverse complement strand
GAGAAACGAAAGACCAGATGCGTACTTGCCCCTTCCCCGCCCCCTTCCCTCTGGACGCCCACTCAATCCAACATCTCCCGCCCAATCTCCGTCCCTCGCCCCCGCCCACTTTCCCTTCGCCGCTCATGCTCGAGGTCTTCCTTCTGGTGCAACGATCGAGATTATAGTACATCTTCAAGGAATTAAGCCACGCCCACTATTGTACCTACTGACCCCTTTCAGGACCTTGTTTTTCCCCTCAACATTTTTTTATTCGTTTTTTTTTTTTTTTTTTTTTTTTTAGACGTGGACCACTCTCCCTTTCTTTGTATGCGTTTTTTTTTTTGTCTCTCCTGATCTCTCTCTCTTTGTTTCTGCTCTCTCTCTCTCTCTCTCTCTCTCTCTCTCTCTCTCTCTCTCTCTCTCTCTCTTTCTATCTCTCTCTCTCTCTATCTCTGCTATTTACCTTGTCTAAATAGAAAGTCTAGTACAAAAGAATGAAAAGATGAAAAACCAGACATGGTAACTTTTCTCATCTTGTCCATAGAGCATACACGCATAATAACAAATACATATAGATAATTACTATTATCACCACTACTATCTGTATAACTATATTCCCAATCATATCATACCTATGGCCATTTTTTTCTTTGTTATCATCGGCATCTTTCCTTTGTCTCGCTCGTCAGACGCAAATGCAAATATTATGCAAATGTTAAATACAAATGGTCTTTCCAACACTTTCCTCTCACTGTCCTTGGCCTTATAAGGGCGTATTGACCCCTTTCGTCTCACATCTGCGACCTTTCATGTGTAACTGAAGTGAGGTCACGCTTTTCCGGGCGAAAACTGAAGGTGGTCTGACTTCATGACTTTACAATGATTATTCTTGCATATTCATCTCTCTCTCTCTCTCACCTTTCCTTTCCTCTACTCTCTCTCTCTCTCTCTCTCTCTCTCTCTCTCTCTCTCTCTCTCTCTCTCTCTCTCTCTCTCTCTCTCTCTCTTTCTATCTCTCTCTCTCTCTGTCTGTCTCTCTCTCTCTCTCCCTCTCTCTCTTCTTTTTTTCTTCTTTTTTTCCGTCTCTGGCTAACTATCTATACGTTTATCTACCTCTAAACTTGGGTCATGGTTTCATTAGTCACGGCTGGCTTTTCTCACGTATAGCTTTCTTGATTTAAATGTCGTATCATCAGCGTTTGGCGTACATTTTTTTTCACTCCATTATGTCTATTCAGACTTCATATATAATTACAATGACTTTTGGACGAAGCCGTATTATCACAGCAGAAAGATTGAAATAACTTTTCGGTTTACATTATTTCATTTCTTTAAATTTATTTATTTATTTATTTATTTATTTATCTCTCTAGTTACTCACACATATATTTATTTATCTATTCATTTATACCTCGCATGCTAGAATAGCCAGGAAACGATAAAAAGGGATAAATAATTCTTACAGGAAGGCTAAAACAAATTCCTAATTTCTCTAACAAATCAAGAGGTCTGTCTGAATGTGTCACGCCAAACAATGGCGCCGTGAGTTATGCACGTCACCCCCTTGGCACTTTCACTGAATGGCTATCGATATGGCACCCTTAACTGCCGTAAAACGCGAGGTCGCACATAGACTGTGGGCGAAAGACAGAAAAAAGCAAGAGACATCTACGTTTCATTTTATTTCCATAGATAACACTCTTATTGCCAGTTCCTCGTCGTTTTAAATGAACCTAAAGTGAAGGGTTTCATATCAAGATCCAAATTTTCTTGGCGATCCAGCTGAGATCGTGTGAATAAAAAATGCATATTCTGAGAAGGAGAAGGATTAGCCGCGCAACTTTACATCACAATATTCCTTACTTTTGAATCGATTGAAACTTAGAGGCAATTTGAATACAACATAATATTGACAAAATCAGTAACTTTTATATGCAACACTGCAACTTGAGAGTTAATGATCTCTCGACAATTAATGGATTAACTCGGGAGGTGCACACCCACAAAAAATCATTAGTATGAAAACTTGAAAAAGTAAAACTTGTATAAAACTACATGATGAGTAATAGCTAAAAGCCTTAGGTTTTATGATTGTGGACAGATAACACCGACGGAACATCGTCCTTATAATGGGTTTCTTGCCATATGTAAAAAAAAAAAAAAAAAAAAAAAAAAAAAAAAAAAAAAAAAAGTGAAGAACGCGAAAAGATTATAAAAAAAAAACAGGTGTTCTACGTAAACAACAAGGAGGCTTTATCCAGTCATGAGGGACGTGACGTATAAAAGCATTTTAAAGAATTTCACACATAGAAGGTCATCAGATTTCAAGAAATTATTCTTTTTGAGCACCTTTATTAAAATTTTCGTCAAAATGATTGAAGTTTTAATCATGTAGTCGAGATCTGACAAAACGTCTTCGAGCAACAGGCACTAAATCGAAGAAATATACAATGAAGATTTGGCCTATACGTGTTCCTTACATGACTTGAGAAAGGAAGCAAGCTTACAGTACATTAACAAAAAACAGACCACCATTTCCAATTATGCATTAAAATCCCCCCTTTCTCTCTTCTTTTCTAAGACCGAAACCATCACCTATAATCTGAAGAAAAAAAATCTGTCCTCTGCGCATCACTAATATCCAAACAAGTTCTGAATGACCACACGGAGCCAATTCAATGATCTTGGGTCAAGTACAATGGAAGAAAAAATGAAAGTTTATCAACAGTGCCGACAGGACGTATATACCGAAAGAGAAATCGTAAAAGAGTTACATGGTTCTACACAATTGCAAAAACAACAAATATGCAATCGGGAAAGTCAGTGTGCCTGCCTACCCTTGGGTGTCAGGATGAGAGCTCATCATCATCCTCACCGATGTTTTTGTTTTATGATTATCATTACTACTGTTAATAGCCACATTGTTATTAATGTTACCATTATTATTATTATACATTGTTTATCATTAGTGTTGCCATACCCATCAATATAATAACTATATTTATGAAAAAAAAAAAAATAACCATTATTATTATCACTCATTATTACCATCACTATCGTCATTTTTATTATTGTTATTCCTTCTATCACCATGATTACACTTTTCTTGCACGTATTGTCATTATTATTAGTGGTAATTTCATAATGATTTTTCTTAGAACTGGTACTATCATAATAACTGATATCATTATTGCATAGCACATGATGCTTACTCCTGTTATCACCATTAATAGCATACATATTGGTATAATTATTATAATATCTGCATTTACTACTTTTATTAGCTTATGGCCTAGGTTTAGACTCAGATTTAACTGTCATTTGACAACTCTCTCTGGAATTAGTAGTTTTAATGAGCTTATAAAATGTTATACAATATTTTGATCATATTGAACAATATCTAAACCAACCTATTACTAAGAGATCTGTAACTGCTTGAAGGGGTGAGTTGTCGTTATGAAGGTATCCAGAAAATTCTGTTAATAGGACGAATAGCTTTTAGGATTCTAAAGACTTTGTGGATTCAACGCCCTAGAACAGATGTAATTCCCTGTGTTCCGTTGGAAAATACGGAATACATTTGTGCGCTACAAAGAATGCGCTCGAACGAAACGGTTTGTAGTGTATAGTGACGCTCAGATCCATACGAGATTTTTGTCTTAAACAAAAATGACAAAAATATAACAAAAAGTCATATTTGTATGACTTTCCATGTACTAGTATTTATAAGGCTTACGAGTCAAGTCATGCTCATGTGGTCTTTACATTTAATATATATCAGAAGTTCCTATAGCTGAATCCATAACAAGAAATATTGCTCGAAATCTACTTTATCTGTGTAAATAATGTACGCGTCGTCTGCTCAGCGTACCACCTCTCGGGACTGAAGCGTTTGTGCGCCTCACTGAGAATACATTTATCGCGCTCCAGGCCGTTCCGTTGAAACTGTGCGCTTCCTAACACTACGAAGTGCCAAACGGATCGCAAGGATTATGTGCTATGTGCCGCTTGATTATGTGGGTAGGTGATTTACAAGCAGTAGCAACTGGTTATAGGAATTCCTCTGTAAGTGTTGTTTTGCGCTGATTTTCTTTCTTTATTTGTTTATTTTTGTTCTGTATTCACCATTTCATACAATCTTACTCTATCTGCATATTGTCAGTAAATGACAGAGATAAGTATATTAGTTCTAGAATAAAATCACGTAAGTTAATGTTGCATTTAGATACGGCATTATCAGCTCAAGTACAAACCGACACTGGAGAGATTGTTAATGTAAATAAAAAACAGCAGCGGGTCCATTATGGATTCCTACCAGACTGGCCGCTGATGCTGACATATTGGCTTTTGTTGGTCAAGTGGCTGGTAATTTAGCTTGGACATCGGAGATACTAAAGTGATATGAAGTCCAATTGCATACGACCATTTATTGTCTGAAACTAAGCTGAGAGTCTCGATTGCTGCATTGGTACCAACCTGTGGGTCGCGATCCAAAACGGGAGGTCGCGAGGCCTTGGGGGGCGGGGGATATGTAGGCAAGTTGCCAAGCGTTCGTCGGTGTTCATATTAAGAATATAGTAGGAAGTCATGTCTTCAAAGAATACTGTATTGCATGGAGGTAAATGAGGCTTGTATACATATATGAAGCGTAAAGATATACTGATATCGTGGTTAGCGATTTATAATGAAAGTTTGTTTGTTTTTGATGTTTTACTGCACGTCCTCAGGTACTGCACAGTCAGCAATCTAGCACCAGATTTCTCTATTGATATCTACACTTCTTTTCTCACTGGAATATCATGAATGCATAATTACATGGCGTGGAAATATTTCTTTGTATGTGGCGACAAGCGTTGCAGTACAATAAAGCACTTATATTTGCTAGTATTTCATATATTGATATGACGCGACTACTTATCATATCTTTTTTAGATTGGCCAGGGAAACCATGTAATTTTGTTTATGCCCCTTCTTGTGTGTAATGTTTGTACTATAATTCATTTTTTCCCTTTTATATTCGTCTTTTACTTGGTGTTGCCCTTCGCCAATTTACTTACTGTACAGGGATGATAGTGGGTTATCTAAAGGAGCGAAACTTTCTTATGAGTCATGGTTTGTGTCGAACATTTTCTTATCGGTAACAGATAACGCTTACCTGAATCTCCATGTGCCATTGCTATTAAAGGAACAAAACGCTATATTTGTTTGTTCACTATTTTATTGTAGCATAAGATGGGTGAAATCTATTATGGAGTATGAGTAAACATAAGGAATAAAGAACTAAACAAATATATATTTGTAAATTTTTTTTGATCAAGTTACCTAACATAGTAATGGAAAGTTGATCTTTATTCTTACACGCAGATGGCCCTGGTAACTACGCAGTAAGTAAAAAAAAAAGTAAAAAAGAAATTTCGGAGACGGTGTTCATGGACAGAATTTGTTTTAAATCGGTACTGAAATTGCCTACCATGTGGTAGATTTTTCCCATGATATTAGATATAATACAAACCAGTTTATATACCGATCTTACGAGGGTACTATGACCGGAATTAAAGAAGTCTGTAAACCCTGACCAGAGAGACCGGACACACTGGCAAGGTCGCGCTCGGGGCAACGTCGGCGACAAAAACCGTCTCCGCCTCAATTATGTGGGAAGGGGTTGGAGTGGGGTAGGGACTACGTGGGTTAATAAACACACGTAGTCCATACCCTACAGGAAAGTCACTTTTCAGATATAAAGCAGCCCATGTACAACCTTTCATTGTAATAGGACAAAGAATAAACACACTCGTCGTTTGTTGGGAGACCCTTTCACTGCTCAGTTGCTTCGTCACGTTGCCTTTGTATCAGTCCTTCCCCTTGTCGATTTCGCGGCCGTGAGAAGTACTGGGAGAAGGGAAGGGTGCATTGTCGAGGACGCTGGTAGTAGGCAGGGATATGGGAAAGATGGGGGATGATTACAAGGGTGGATAGGCCGAGAGTCTGGCTAAAAATGGGGTTAGGGTTTCGGTATAGAGGCGAGGGTACGGTTTAGGATTAGGGGTTTTGGTGCAGAAGCGAGGGTACGGATTAGGATTAGGGCAGAGGGATTAAGGCGACAGTATGGGTGCATGTGTTGAAGTTGTGGTGCTGAGTGTTTGTCCTCCGAGGTACCGTGTCTTGTTCCATCGTTTTTGGGTTACCTGTTGCTTAGTTTGGGACAAGGAAGGTATTAATACTAGGAGCGTGTCGTCTGTGTCATGTCGGTGGGCGTTTTGAAAGGGTTGAGTAGGTGTATTTCTGATTCATAAGTATGCGGTGTCTGAAAGAGGCCCGTTCTCTCTCTCTCTCTCTCTCTCTCTCTCTCTCTCTCTCTCTCTCTCTCTCTCTATATATATATATATATATATATATATATATCTATCTATCTATCTACCTATCTACCTACATATCTACCTACCTATCTCTATCTATCTATCTCGATCCTTTCTGTCCTTGAAGAATAGCGGGTTGCAGCGTAGTCCGGGAAATGAAAATCTTCGCTGGCGCCTACTCTTCATTACCCCTTTAATTCAGCGCACTTTGTTCTTACTTGCTGTCGATGACGTAAAAATGATAATAAATGTCGTCTCGGTCTTCTTGCCGAATCCATATTTATAATTAGTTTCGGGAATCAAATAAACGGGCGTCGCCTTTTTTTCTGTATATTCTCGGGGTACATAGCTTTCGGGCTGGAAACACATACATAAAGGTAGAAACATAAAAGGGTAGAGAGACAGAGAGAGAAAGAGAGAGAGGTAGAGAGAGGTAGAGAGAGAGAGAGAGAGAGAGAGAGAGAGAGAGAGAGAGAGAGAGAGAGAGAGAGAGAGAGAGAGAGAGAGAAGAGATAAATAGAGAGAGAAGAGACAGAGAGAGAGAGAGAGAGAGGGAGAGAGAGAGAGAGAGGGAGAGAGAAAGAGAGAGAGAGAGAAAGAGAGAGAGGGAAAGAGAGAGAGAGAGAGAGAGAGAAAGAAAAAAAGATAAAGAGGAAGAGAGAGAGAGAGAGGATAAAAAAAAATGTTGCGTAATGATCGAGAGAAAAAGAGATCATATATCCTTGTTTTTTCCCTGATCTGACATAGACCTTCAGTCGCAAGTGGCCTTTAAACTCAACCCGTTTCATGGTCGATGCGCTAACGGTATCCAAACGGGAATTAAGAAGAAAAAAACAAAAAAAAACAAGCCGTGGTGATCTAGTTCTTCCCTCTCCCCCCCCCCCCCCCACCGTGTCCGTATCCTTCTTCCCGCTTCCTCCTCTTCCTCCCTCCACCCCCCTACTCCTCACACACCCCTACTCTCCCCTCTACTCCCTCCCCCTCCCCCCTCCCTCCCCCCACCCCACCAGGCCTCATCTTCACCTGGCAGATGATCCAGTTTTTCTGCCGATGATCTAGTTTCGTTCGGGGGTTGGTAACCTTTTCTGTTTTGTTCTTCTTTCTTTTTTTTATTGACTTTTTTATTTTATAACCTTCGCTTGTTGAATGATTCTGTGTGATTTTATTTGCTTGTTGATTTGTTTCTCTTCTTTTATTAATTATTTATCTGTATATCTTATTTTTGGTATTTATCTATCTATCTGTTTATTCACTTTATCTTATTTATCTATTTATCTATTTATTTATCTATTTATTTTGTTATTTTATCTATTTATTCATTTCATCTTATTTAATTATTCATTTATTGATTTATCTATTTATTTTCTTATTCTATTTGTTTATTCAATTATTCATCTATTTATTTATTTAATCATTTCATCTTATTTATTTATTTATTTTGCCTTTTGAACATTACGATAAAGAATCTGATTACTTGCTCTGCTCTTGCTTTTGTTATTTCTTTTTGTTGTTCATTTATTACCGTCGATTTAAGATATAATGAGGAAATACGACTAACTAACTAACAGTTGAATAACTAACTAACTGATAATGAATGAATGAATAAATAAATAAATGCATAATAATAAATTACAGTCCTTCTGTTTCCCTTTTCATTTGTTTGTTTGTTTTTATGTGATGGTGTAATAAGGAGAGTATATGTACAGGTTTATGTGAAGATAATGACTGTTATGAAGAAAATATGATATAATGAAGAATCATGATGATGACAGTAATAATGGAAAAAAAATATTACCATAATAGTAGTAATAACAACAATGGTGATGATAAGAGTGATGGTGATGATGATAATGATAATAATGATGATAATGATAATAATGATAATGATAATAATAATAATAACAATAACAATAATAATAATAATATTGATAATAATGATGATGATAATCATAATAATAATGATAATGATAACAAAAATGTTAATAATGACAATGATGATAATAATAATAATGATAATAATAATAATAATAATAATAATAATAATAATAATAATAATAATAATAATGATAATAAATAATAGTAATAATAATAATAATAATAATGATAATAATAATCATAATGATAACAATAATGACAATAATAATGATGAAGATGATAATAATAATAATGATGATGAAGATAATAATAATGATAATATATATTATCATTAATGCTATTATTGCTAATAAATTATTATTACTTTCATCATTATTATCACTACTAAAATTGTTATTATTGTTATTATTATTATTATTATTATTATTTTTATTATTATTATCATTATTGTTGTTATTATTATTATTATTATTATTATTATTATTATTATTATTATTATTATTATTATTATTATTATCATTATTGCTATTATTACCATAATTATTATTATTATTATTATTATTATTATTATTATTATTGTTATTATTATTATCATTATTTTTATTATTATTATTATCATTAATATGAGCATCATTATTATTGTTATTATTATTATTATTATTATTATTATCATTATTATTATCAATATCATTATCATTGTTATTATTATTATTATCATTATCATCATCATCATCATTATCGTGATTATCATTATCATCATTATTATTATTATTATTATTATTATTATTATTATTATTGTTGTTGTTGTTGTTGTTGTTATTTTTGTTGTTGTTATTATTATTATTGTTCTTTTTGATACCGTTATTATTATGATTATAATCATTATTAATATCATCGCAAATGATAAGATCATTAATCAGTACTGCTCGAGCAACTTTAATTTTAATCTTTAATGTTTCTTACAGCATCATATAAATTGTTGAATATTATGAACATTTTCTTTTGTATGAATTTGGTTCTTGTTAGATTTTATCGCTGTAAATATGAATTTCTAAGTAAATTTGCTGTGTTTTTTTGTTCGCTGTAGTAACCGCTCTAGGTCCTCGTGGTGACTGTAAC
>NC_061826.1:671420-673920 GCF_019202785.1 Penaeus chinensis | reverse complement strand
TACACTAACAGAAGCCGAATCCAAGCATAGACGGCAGCCAAGTATAGACGACCGTGAAAATGGGGTCTCTAGCTTTCTAAAATGGATTCGTAAACAAAGCACGACATCATTCTCGAATTCGTAAAGCATCTATACTTTTCCCCTTCCCCCCTTCCCCCTTCCCCCTCCCCACCCACTTCCTCTACACTTCTACCGTGACATCGCATGACAGGTTTGCATGACAGCTATATGTGCACCAAAAAGGAATTCCGACGCGTTGCCTAGCGGTCATGCGACTTCCCTCCCGGCACGATTTCCCTTCCTCGTTTCACTCCTCGATTTTTTTCGCCTCAAGACAATAAAAAAAAAAATCGCTTTGTTTGCCTTTTTGAAATTCTTATTCGTGTATCTTTTCATATTTTGTCTTCTCTTTTCTTTTTGTTTACTTTTTCTTTATGTGTAAAAAAAATGTAGATAGTTAAAACAAAACAAAAACAAAGACAGTTACTCGGAATAAAAATACATATAACATAATAACAGAATATCAAAATCATGGAAATAATTTGGTTTATCAGTTAATGAATCAATGATTACAAAAATAAAAGAATTAAAGTGAGAACAGAGAACGAAAGTAAACACATACAAAGTAAAAATCGCAATGATTTCTCGTCGGGCTTGAGTTGAAAACCCAGTTTAATATTCATCATGTTTAATAGAACTTCACTTTATATTTTATAATTTTATGTGAACAGCTGTGAATCGTGCTATTATGTGTGTGTCTGAGTGTGTGTGTGTGTGTGAGTGTGTGTGTGTGTGTGTGTGTGTGTGTGTGTGTGTGTGTGTGTGTGTGTGTGTGTGTGTGTGTGTGTGAGAGAGAGAGAGAGAGAGAGAGAGAGAGAGAGAGAGAGAGAGAGAGAGAGAGAGAGAGAGAGAGAGAGAGAGAGAGAGAGAGAGAGAGAGAGGGGGGGGAGAGAGAGAGAAAGAACGAGAAAGCGAGAGAGAGAGATATATAGATAGATAGATAGATAGAGAGAGAGAGAGAGAGAGAGAGAGAGATAGATAGAGAGAGAGAGAGAGAGAGAGAGAGAGAGAGAGAGAGAGAGAGAGAGAGAGAGACCCCGAGGGAGAGAGAGAGAGAGATCTACGTTGTGGCTTGTTTAACATCTGTAGTTAATGTCAGTATGTGTGATAACAATTTAAAAAAATATTTTTGATCCTTGTATCCTAACACTTTTGTTGCATTTTTCGCTAAATATGAAGTGGTTTTACGGGAAGGGAAGAATAAAAAATGAGATAAAAAGATAAGACTAGACACGTACAGATACACCTACACACACGAGCATGCACGCAAACGGACACACACGCACACGAGTACAAATAAACACACACACATGAGCACACATAGATACAAATAGATAGATAGATAGATGGGTAGCTAGATAAGTGATTGATAGGTCTATACATTACCAGATAGATAGATATATGAATAGATATAAAAACAGATAGATCAATAACTAGATAGATAGACAGATAGATTAATAGATAGATAAATAGATGGATTGATAAATAGATGATGAATAGATAGATAAGACAGATATATATATATATATATATATATATATATATATATATATATATATATATATATATATATATATATATAGACATTACACACGTAGACAGATAGAACAATGTATGCACTATTATATATTCATTTACATGTACAAGGCAATGTATCGTGTTCAGAGATTATCATTTTAAAGAACAAGCTCCGGTCATGACCACGCAGACATTCAAGAATTTCGCTATTTTATGTCGAATTCAGAAATCTCCTCTTGATCGTTAATTTTGCATCGGCTGCATACTGTGCCCTGACAATACGAGATGTTTATTATTATTATTATTATTATTATTATTATTATTATTATTATTATTATTATTATTATTATTATTATTGCCGTGTTCCTTTGGTACGTCTGTTTGAAAATAGATTTGAAATATGAGACTGGGAAATACTGATTCTTTTTTTGAAAGAAGACTAGTGTTATCTTCTGTTAAAAGATATAACCTGAAAAAAGGCAGAAGGAAACGAGATATATGAGATGTAAATGCAATTGAAAATATACATACTCATTTCTTTTTCATTTGTCTTTGATACTGAATTGTTACATCTTTCGGTGAAAGTATAGTTATATATAACCATTTCGGTGTAAAGGATTAAAGTAACTTTAATGGTAAACTTAAGATTTTAAACGTCCTTTGTCATACCTGACCCCTTTCTTTTTGAGTTCAGTCAAAAAGGGGGAAAGGCGATTTAGGAAATACAGTGTTTTACTGCCCTTGTTCAGGTCATAATTTCTGAAATATGAAAATGGGAAAGAAAGAAAGAAAGAAAAAAGTCTGGGCGTGATTTTGCCATTTTCTTCGACTTCGATCTCGTATTCATATCATAGTTCTCCAAAATCATGTATTTTGTAGACAAGAGGATAGCCTTTATTGTCATATTTTCCACTTCTGTGCG
>NC_061826.1:661420-666420 GCF_019202785.1 Penaeus chinensis | reverse complement strand
CTAGTCAACTAGTCCTTCACGGAGTTTCGGACACCACTGACCTGTTCATAGTAATAATTTGCTTTTTATGACATTTTTATTTTGCGAATGCGTTTGAGGGTGACGCATGTGATTCCCCGTCAGATGAGATAATATCACACTCTCACGCTTTTGAGAGTGTGGGAAGAGAAGACTGTTATGTATATGAAAGGAAGAAATTATAATCTTATAACTGCATCTTAAAAATGAAAATTTAACATTTATTCAAGATGAGAATTTATGTCTTTTTCTTCTTCCGTGTTTTATTCAACTTTGTCAAACTTTAATTTCACGGATATCTGTTGTGATATCATTATGTATCTAAATATCCATCTACTCGTTTATCTATTAATCGTGCAAATGTGAATAGGCAAATATACACATTTTGAATATACGTATTTTAATGTAGTCATACCAACTTCCCAGTTAAAAGCAAACATATTAATCTATAAACATATACAATAAAAGATAAAATTGTAGATCCCTAACATGCAACAAATATATTCTATCAGATCCAATACAACAAAGATTAGCTATAAGATAAGCCATTCGCCATCTATACTAAAACCAAAAGTGTATGGCAAGGCGTTTATCTACAATTTCTCCACCTGTGCGTGTACCCTTATTACTTCTCGATATACCTTGTTGTTTAGTGGTACATTGATTAATATTCATAGCAATCATATCTCATGATTTGTCTAACTACTTGCTTCTCGGTTATATTTTGCATTATTTTTCGACTCATTTATCCGTATATAGATAAGTAAATTCATGAATATGCAAACACACATACTCACATACTGACCCTCTGGAACGGGTGGAGATCATTTTATTGTTACAGCAGTTATGTATGGTTTGGGAAACAATGATATTAAGACCTCCATTATCAATCTACTATTACTACTAATACTACTGCTATTACTACACTATTACTACTACTACTATACTACAACTACTACGAGTAATATTATTATTAGTAGTAGTAGTAGTAAAAGGAAGTAGTAGTAGTAATATAATTTTTATCATTTTCAGTAGCATTATTATCCAGTATCATTATTATTACTATTATTGCTATTGTTACTACTATCAGTGTTATTATTATCTTTATTATTACTATTGTTATTATTGTCATTACTTTTTTATTATCATTATTATCATCATTATTATTTTTATTATCCATATTTATTCTCATTATCCTTATTATTGTTTTATCCATATTTATTCTCAATATCATTATTATTGTTTTTATCCATATTTATTCTCATTATCATTATTATTATTGCTGTTGTTGTTATTATCAATATTGTTTTTTTTAGTATTATCATTATCATTATTATTACTATTATTATTATTATTATTATTATTATTATTATTGCTGTTGTTGTTCTTCTTGTTATTTTTATTATTGTTACTATTATTATTGTTATTATTATCATTATTATTATTATAATTATTATTACTATCATCATTATTATTATTGTCAACAGCAGCCGCATCATTATTATCATTATTATTACTACTACTATTAATATAACTAACACTATTATTATCATAATTATTATCAGCATTATCATTATCATCATCACTTTCTTCATCACCATCAATACATCATCATTATTATCATCATCCTCATTATTAGTAATAGTATCACAAGTTCATTAGTATTATCATCATCATAATCAGTAATCATTTTTATTATTATTATTATTATTGTTATTATTATTACTACTAGTAGTAGTAGTATCATTATTATTATCATAATCCTTTGCTATTATTATTATTATTATTATTATTATTATTATTATTATTATTATTATTATTATTTTCTTTTTTTATTTTATAGTTATAATTATGATTGTAATTATGATCATAATCATAATCATAATTATAGTAATAATGATAATAATCATAATAATAATAATTATTATTATTATCATTGTTATCATTATCATTATTATTATTATTGTTCTTATTATTATTATTATCATCATTATTACCATTATCATTACCATTGTTATCGTTATCATTATCATTCTCATTATTATCTTTATTATTATTATTATTATAATTATTGTTGTTATTACTATTATTATTATTATTATTATTATTATTGTTTTATTATCATTATAATTATTATCATTATTATCACTATTGTTATCGTTATTATTATTTGTGTGATTATTATTATTATTACTATCATAATTATAATTGTTGTTGTTTTGTTATTATTATAGTTATTATTCTTATTATTATCATTATTATTATTACTAACATTATTATTATTGTTGTTGTTTTGTTATTATTATTCTTATTATTATCTTTATTATTATTATTACTAGTATTATCATTATTAGTATTGTTATTAGTATTATTATTGTTATTACCACTATCATCTTTATTATTATTATTACTACAATTATTATCCTTATCGTCATTCTTAACATTATTATTATCACTATTATCATCATCGTTATCACCATCCTTATTGCTTTTATCATCATCATCATTATTATTATCATCTTTATCATTATCATTATTGCTTTTATCATTATCATCATTATTGCTTTATCATTATTTTTTTTATCTCATTACTATTATCATAAATATCCTTATCATTAGCAGTAGAAGTAGCAGCAACAGTCTTATCATCATCATTATAATAATTATTACCTAATAAAAAAAAAATAAAAAAAATGGAGCGACCGATATACAAGACAGATAATTTTGGTGACATTTTTTATCAATATCACTTCTATATAACTATCATTATTTCACCCCTTGCCTTCACAATCAGTCTTTCACACCCCCTTCCCCCTCCCCCTTCCTTTAGCTTTCTCCATCGTCCCCAGCAATGGCCTCGAATGGGACCACGTGAAATAGTATGTTAAGGGAAACACCGAGTCATGGTATATGGTATATCACTCGTATATGCAAATTAGTCGTGTTCGTAGGGAAGGAAAGATTGAAAATGTACATAAGGTAAGTAATTTCTAAACTAATATTGATAAACGCACATATAATTATATATTTGCTTGTAGGGAAAGGAAGAATGACAATGCATACAAGACAGATTATACTAATATTGACAAATGCACACATATTCTATATTGTTTAAGCCCAAATGCACATAGATACATGCATAAACCCCCTCTGCATGCATGAAATTAAATGAAGATGTAAATGGACTAATATATGTTGATAAAATACATGTACATATAAACAAAGATACACATACAACCAGATGCACATAAAATAATAAACGCAAAAGCCACACACACATAATAAAAACAGATTTCAAAGATACATCCATTCACACAGAAACACACGCACGAACAGTACAAAATGTACACACGAGAATCAACCACAAAATATATACATCTAGAACGGTCAACAATGACTCGGCTGATCTTCAAATCAAGTTCGTATCGCCCTGAATGTTGAAAAGGCGTTCTTTTATCCCTCAAGAGTACATGTTTTGGTGAAGGATAAACTTCTTAGCTCAGAATAAACACGTATAACCTTGAGATTCCGCCCAGTAAAAAAATCCTTTCTCTTTTTAGAACTTCGCTTAATATTGATTTGGATATCACGTAAGACAATATAAGATAATTATTTTTTTTTATTCACGTGTTTAATCCAGTAGAACACTAGTGTTATATTCAGGGATACCTTATGAGAATGAAGTAAAACCAATAGTGCCATTGACTGTGATAAATTATATATAGGAAAACAAATTGAAATGCACATGATAAACGAACAAATAAATAGATGATATATATTAAAGAAAGGAAAAAAAACAAGACCAGTGAAACAAAGCAAAGAGGAAACGAAGTGTGGAAAGAAAGAAAATGAAATAATTTGACCTGAAAGAAGCATCTGTCAAAATACTTACTGATTTTTACATCATTAATTCACCTGACAACATAGATTAACTGAGAAAATACTGCTGTCATTCCCAGAAACAAAAGGTAAACGAAGACAGATAATCAATAAGATTAATTCAAAGAGGCACATAGCAAGGAGAGGAACAAACAAAAAAGAAATAAGACGCAATTAAGAAAAGGAAAGAAGGATAACCAGTACAAAGGGGGGAAAAAAAAAATGTTAGAGAGAAGAAAAACAAACGCTTGAAGTGGAAGAATTCTCAAGCAAATAATCAATCCACTATTCTCTACCTAACTCATCCGAACTGTCTCAACGAAACTGACAATATACCGCAGTCACTCCCTGAAGCGACAGTTAAACGAAAACAAACAGCGTCCTTTCAAGCGGACGCTTATTAACGCAAATTACTCCAGGAAATGACCCCGTTAGCGCGATGCTCGAACCAACGGGAAAGGGGGGCAGCCAGCGCGTAATTCGAGACGACCTGGTGAGTTACGCAAATAAAAACGACCTTGATCACGATTGGAAGGGTTACCCTGCTCCTACTGGTGGGACGCTGGGACGATGGACCGGTGGAATGATATGGCAAGATTGGACGATGGGATATAATAGGGTAATGGGACGAAGGTCGACGGGATGTTAGGACGAAAGGGACGGTGGGACGATGGGGCGATGAGACAGTGGGATGAAGGTCGATGGGATGATGGGACGATCAGCCCCGGCTCTCTTTTCCTCTCGCCTCCTTGTGATTAGTTTCCCTATGGGTCTCTTTTCTTTTCTTACTTTCTTCTCCCCATCTCTCTCTATCTCTATTTCTATCTTTTTCGCTATCTCCCTCTTCTCTACCAATCTATTTTCCTAACTTTTTCTCTCTCCCTCTTTCTTTCTCTCTCTCTCTCTCTCTCTCTCTCTCTCTCTCTCTCTCTCTCTATATATATATATATATATATATATATATGTATGTATGTATATATATATTTGTATTTATATATATTGTTGCTCTTTAATCCTTTAATCTTTATTAGCCATATCTTCTTTATAAAAGGTTACTTCCTTACTCTCAATCTTCCCCCCAACTCTGCGAATCTTTCCCTCTC
>NC_061826.1:648920-653920 GCF_019202785.1 Penaeus chinensis | reverse complement strand
CAAAGTTGAAATATTACCTATTCTTCTTTTTCCTTTTTTTTCTCTCTCTATTCTTCATCTTTTTTCCTTTTTTTTTTTTTTCTTTTTTCTTCTCTAGGGGAGTAAGGGATTGCAGTCGTTCTCATCGTTTGTAACTTAACCAAGAACAAAAAAGCAATTCTTGTTCATTCTTCAGCAGTACTTAAGACTACGTGCCTATTTCTTATGTATGTAATCTACAAAACGTTATGATGTTATCATTGTCGTTCTTATTATTTTTTATTATTCATAATTTCTGTTATTATGCCTACTGTTATTGTGTTTGTTGTTATCATTATTAGTGTTCCTATTAATAAAGACTACGTGCCTATTTTTTGATGCGTGTTATTTACAAAACGTTATCATATTATCCTTGTCGTTCTTATTATTTTTCATAATTCATAATTTCTGTTATTATGCCTATTGTTACTGTGCTTGTTGTTATCATTATTAGTGTTCTTCTTATTTAACATATTGTAATATGATTAACATCCTCCTTATGTTATAGTAGTGGCGATAACAATAATTGCTCTCATTTCCATCATAAACATAAAACAGAAATAAATGGAGGCAAACAAGAAGAAAAAGAAGAGAAAAATATGATAAGAAAAAGACAAAGAGAGAGGAGGAGGAAGAAAAGGAAAAGGGATAAGCTAATGTCACGGTAAATAAGCAAACGATAGCTTATGCTTGAAGTCGCGACACAAACCCAGTATTTTCTCAAGGGCATCTCGTCTCCAAAGGTCGTTTTGTTGCAGGAAATTCAAACAAGATTGCAAAGTATTTACAACCTATACGACTAATTATGCTTTATCTTCACCGTAGCGCGACAACGCTCCTTAATCGGCAATATTATACACTGTTTGAAGGCCGATGATCACACGACCTAATTAAAGCGGATGATATAATGGATAGCTATAACTGTATATTTCTAGATTTGCTTATTGATGTATTTATCGGTGCATTTATATGTCTATTCATTTATTTGTTTATTAGTTTCCCATTTATTTATTCACTTATTGGCTCATTTATTTGTTTACCATGTTATTCATTTATTCACTTATTGATTTATGGATAGATTTGTTTACCATGTTATTCATTTATTCACTTATTGATTTATGGATAGATTTGTTTGCCGATAAATTCAACGATGTATTCATATATCTATTAATTTATTGGTTTAATATTTTGACATTTATTTATTCGCTTTTTCATTCATTAATTTATTTGTTTACCATATTATTCATTTATTCATTTATTCATTTATTTATTGACTGATTGAGCTTATCCTCGACGTTACGACTTGGATGCAGTTCCAGAGTTGCTTGATGAATATCTAACCGGTCTCTCCAGAGTGCAAGAGGAAGAAGAAGCCAGGACTAATTTGGAGAGAGAGAGAGAGAGAGAGAGAGAGAGAGAGAGAGAGAGAGAGAGAGAGAGAGAGAGAGAGAGAGAGAGAGAGAGAGAGAGAGAGAGAGAGAGAGAGAGAGAGAGACAAAGAGAGAAAGAGAGAGAGGCAGAAACAAAGAGAGAGAGAAAGAGAGAGAAACAAAGAGAGAAAGAAAGAGAGACAGAAACAAAGAGATAAACGGACAGAAACGGAGAGACAGACAGAAACAGCGAAAAATCAAGGCCAAAGACATGCAGAAAGACAAAAAGAGAAACAGAAACCAAGTCAAAGAATAAAGAGAAAGAAATGTGAGGAAAAAGAGAGGAAAAACATCGTAAGGACCCACAGCTAGTCCAGAACATCTCCAGAGCGCATCAGTGGAGCTTATCCAAGAATCTAAGAGTTTTAACACCCGCGACCCCTTCGAACCCCAGAGAGCTTCAATTGCTTCGAAGCTCCGAACACCGGACTCACCCGCTGGCCTCGAAGCCCTGAGATTTAGATTTATTCGTCGCCTTTTTCGCGCTTTGAATCAAGGTTACGCCCGTTCGTGTGTGTGTGTTGGGGGGAGGGGGGTATCCGTATGTGTAAGCGTGTGCGTGTAATTTCTTATAGGTTGTCTGATGTGATATGATATATAATATATATACGTGTGTGTGTGTGTGTGTGTGTGTACATATATATGTGTATGTGCGTAATATTGACCGAAATAGATAATCCTCCCTGCGCAATGACTCAGCACGAGTTTAACCATCGCCATCCCCTCTGCGAACATTAATAACCCTCCCCCCCCCCTCCTCAGCGCCTTAAGGTCGCAGACGTCGCCGGAAAGCAGCGCCTCTTCGCCTCACGCTTCCTCATCTCCATCCCCTTCCCGGCTATCCCAGCTTGACTCCGTTACTTAAGCCTTCAGAAGCCACTAATGAGTGATTGCGGTCAAGCCAAGCATGGAGGCAGGCAGGTGGCCGAGCTACAGGGGAAGGGGGAAGGGGGAAGGGGAGGAGTGAGGCGGGGTGATGGGGGAAGGGAGAAGGGGAGGTAGTGAGGCGGGGGGATGGGGAGAGGGAGTGAGGCGGGAGGATAAGGGAAAGGAAAGGGGAGATAATGCTGAGAGGAGAAATAAGACTGGAATGGGAATTGAGGGTTCGGGAATGAGGGGGAAATGGAGAGGGAAGCGAAATGGGGTGGGTGGGGACGAAGGAAATAGGATTGGGGGTGGGATAGGACGGGGCAATGGGATAGGGTGAACAGGGAAGGCAAACTGAGCAAGAAGGGAACTTAGAAATAAGAGGGAAAAAAAAAATGGAGGAATGGAAAGGAGGCTGAAAATAGTTTTTGTTCTTTCTTTCTTTCTTTTTTTCATTTTCCTTCTTTTTTAAGTGAGGAATGTATAACCGACCACCTTGTGCTTCGCCCACGCCAAGTACATTCGTTTGGATTAACCTTTCGTGACCTGCCTTGCCCTGCTCTATTCTCGGCTTGCCTGGGATGCCGAAAGGGGGTTCTTCTGGATCGCCTTCTTCTCTTTCTTTACTCTTTTTCTTTATTCATTTTCTTTCCTGTTAGTCACTCCATCATCCATCTTCTCCCTTTTCTTTGTTTATCGTTCTTTCTTCCCAGTCACATTAAACTCCACGTTTCATTTCTATTTGTACCGTCCATTATCTCTAGACGCAGACAAAATATATTAGACATACAGATTAATTTCCCACACAGCGTCTCCCGGCAACAACGTCCCCAAGGCAGCCACCCACACGGCTCTTCCCGCAATGATCCTCCTTATGATCCTCCTACTTTCGCTTCCTCGCCGCCCTGAACTGAGGCCAATTCCTCCTCATTGTTGTCTGCCTCACCGTCGTCTTCGTCATCGTCGTTCTCCTATATGTTCTTTCTTCATTGTCTTCATCCTCACTGTCGTTCTCCTAGATGTCCTTCTTATTTTATTTCTCCTCACTGTTGTCCTACTTAAAGTCCTCCTCATCGTCTTCTTCCTCACTGTTGTCTTCCTCAATGTCCTTCTCCTCATTGTCTTAATCTTCGCTGTCTTCATAAATGTCCTCCTCCTTTTTGCCTTTCTCTTCAGAGTTGTCCTCCTAAATATCCTTCCCATTGTCTTCCTCATAAATGTCCTCCTCAATGTCGTCCTCCGCATTATCTCCCTCCTCCCTGCCTTCCTCTTAAATGTCCTCCTCATTGTCTTCCTCCTCATTGTCTTCCTCCTCGCTGTCCCTGCACGCCCATTCCTCGCAAGGAGCTTCACCCCCGCCTACGCCCACACAATTACCCTGAGTCATTTTCCCTGGAAGTCACGCTACATTCCAAACGCAGCCCCGCCTCGATCGCCCAGCCTTGGCTAGCAGAGCGTCCAAGGTCCATCATGGCCCTGCATCGTCACAGGATATGGCTCAGGATGGACCAGCGATTCCCGGTTTGTCACGCCTGTTCTCGGGTGCAGCGGGCGAAATGAAAATGGCCAACGGAATACACGTTTGCTATTTTGCATCTTCAACGCTAATGTATGCAGACGTTTTGCAGTGTTACAACACGTTTTTTCTTTCTCTCTCTCTTTCGTTCTAGTGCTCGGCTAAACGATGAAGCCATTGTGTTCTGGTATCAACACTGGTTTACTTGCCGGGGAAATGTGTGGAACAAGACTTGAGTTTTCATGAATATTTACATTTTCCACCCACCCCACCCCCTATCTCTCTCTCTCTCTCTCTCTCTCTCTCTCTCTCTCTCTCTATCTATCTATCTATCTATCTATCTATCTATCTATCTATTTATCGATCTATCGATCTATCGATCTATCTATCTATCTATCTATCTATCTGTCTGTCTGTCTGTCTGTCTGTCTGTCTATCTATCTATCTATTTATCTCTCTACCTGTCTATATCTATCTTTCTATTTGTTTATCTATCTATCTATCCCTCTATCTCTCTTTCTGTCTATATCTATCTTTCTATCGTTTATCTATCTATCTATCTATCTATCCCTCTATCTCTCTATCTGTCTGTATCTATCTTTCTATTTGCTTATCTACTTATCTCTCTTTCTTCATATATATATTATATTTCTAAGAGCACGCGCGCGCGTGGGTGTGTGGGTGTGAGTACGTGTGTGTGAAAGAGAGATAAATAGAAAGAAAAAGAAATAGAGAAAGAAGAAAGAAAAAAATCCTACACCATATGACAATTTCTGAAAAAAAGAGAAAAGGACCAGGAACACGAAGAACGAAGAGGCAAGGTCGGAAAGGAAGGCAAACCGGAAACAGGACCGTCACGTTTTGGGGCAAATCGTGACCAATGCACGCGGTCTGAAAATACTGTTGTCCGAAGCGTGGAAAATCACATTATGCCTTTTGAAAGATTTGATGATTAGTGATAACGGTGATGGTGGTAATCATAGTGACTGATAATGGTGAGATTGATGAAAGAATAGAGTATGATCATGGTGATGTTGGTAATGACAGAGAAGGCTTTAAGGGAAAGAGGAGATAAAGGAAGGGGAAGGGGGGGGGGGGAGGAGAAGGTAGAGGAGGGAAGGATAAGGTGGGGAAGGAGGAAGGGAAGAAAAGGGGAAAGAGTAGGCAAA
>NC_061826.1:638920-641420 GCF_019202785.1 Penaeus chinensis | reverse complement strand
AAATGAGGAACTTAAATGAAGGCTTTCCCTTTTAGTACACCATCAACAATCAACGTCGCCACCGCTGTAATTCCTTTCACTCAAAACGTCCTTAACATTTTAGTACAGCCCTCCTCCTCCTCCTTCTCCCCCCCTCCCCCTTCCTTCCTCTCCTCCTGTTTTTCCTCCTCCCTCTTCCCCCCCCCCTCCCCTTTCCTTCCTCTCCTCCTGTTTTTTCTCCTCCTCCTCCTCCTCCCTCTTCCTCCCCCTCTTCCTTCCTTCCTCTCCTCCTGTTTTTTCTCTTCCTTCTCCTCCTCCCTCTTCCTCCTCTCTTCCTCCTTTTCCTCACTCTCCTCTCCTTCCTCTTTTCCCCTCTCCTCCACTTCACTTTCTCCATCTCTTCCTTCTGCTCCTTCTCCTCTTCCTTCTCCTCTTCCTCTTATTCTACCTCCTTCTCCTCTTACTCCTGCTCCTACTGATCCGCACCCTCCTCCCCTTCCTTTTTCTCTTCTTTTTCCTCCTCGTCCTCCACCTCCTCCTCCTCCTCCTCCTCCTCCTCCTCGTCCTCCACCTCCTCCACCTCCTCCTCCTCCTCCTCCTCCTTCTCCACGTCCTCCACCTCCTCCACCTCCTCCTCCTCCTCCTCCTCCTCCTCCTCCCGCTCCTCCTCCTCCTCGTCCTCCACCACCTCCTGCACCTCCTCTTCCCACCTGCCGCGCCCCTTCTTCCGCTCCCTCCCCCCCCCCTTCCATACGCCCATTTCGTTCCTCATCGCTGCCAGATGAAGACGTGTGGGCGTTCGTCAACCTTCCCCCTCACGCCCATGACGCCCATACGCCCTCACCTCTTGACCTTATTCGGATAATAAAGACGTATTCCTCACGATCTCTATCGACTAGAGATATAAAAAGATGTCTTTGTAATCGATTTTCTTTTTTATCATTACTTATTTCTAAGACTGTGTTGACTGTGGGAACGAGATTGGTGTGAACTGTACTTGTATGTGGGGGGTGGGGGTGGGCGTGGGGGGGTGGGGGGTGGAAGGTATTAGTAGGTGCGTGTAGCAGTGTGTTTATTGTTTGTTTGTTTGTGCTTGTGTTATAATGTGTGTGTGTGTGTGTGTGTGTGTGTGTGTGTGTGAGTGTGTGTGTGAGTGTGTTTGTGTGTGTGTGTGTGTGTATGTGTGTGTGTGTGTGTGTGTGTGTGTGTGTTTGTGTGTGTTAACGAGTTTGTGTCTGCGTGCGGTCGTTTTCTGACATGGATTTTTAATATTCGACTAAAAAGTAGGGGTGAATCCAATATCAAGAAATATATCCCCTTGTGTCTAAACACGGGACATTTTTTCTTTCGTTTTCAGGAAGGAAAATAAGTACAAAAACAACAAACTGAACAAACTGAAGGGTGGAACACCAAAAAATAATCACACAGCCTTCCTCGTTCTCGCAACCATACAGGTGAGAGGTTTACCTTTGACAAACACAAGTAAAGCAGCCTTCCCTTCCTGGTAAACAAGGTCACAGAGAAAAGTTATGTGTTTTGCATTACATTTTGAATTTATGTTTGCATTTATTTTTCTTTAGGGAAAGATTATTCGTTCTACAGTAGGATATATACACACAGCTAAAGAAGATCTTAATTACGTTGTAAGTAGACTGTTTTAAAATGTCAATATAGCTTTCGCGACACCTTTTTTTTTTTTTTTTTTTTTTTTTTTTTTTTAAGTATTAAATGTCCGATTTCCTTTAAATTGATCCTTTATATGAAATATGATAGACTGACCAAGGACGAAATATGAATATCATATCATCCTAGGTGTGTTATTCTTTAATTAACGATATCGTTTTCGCTAAAGTAAGAGAATGGGATTAAGAACATGACTGTCATAATAACAGAGGTGACGATAATTCCAGTAACAAACACAGTCGTCGCAAAAATGATAGGGATGATAGTAACAGCAACGCCATAATAATACTAATGATAATACTAATACATATAATAGTACGAATACTAACAATAATGGTGGTAGTGATGAAAATGATGATGATGATAATAATAATAATAATAATAATGATAATAATAATAATAATAGTAATATTAATAATGATAATATCAATATTAATAATAATAATAATAATAATGGCAATAATGATAACAATAATAATAACAATAGTAATGATAATAATAATAATAATAATAATAATAATATAATACTGATACTGATAATATTGCTACAGATAAAAATAGTAATGATGATAATAATAACAATGATAATGATAATAGTAAAGGTGATAGAAATCATGATAATGATGATTGTAGTAACAATAATAATCCTTATAATAAAAGTAGTAACAATACTTAAAATAAGAATAGAACTGAAGAGAAAAATAACAATTAGTTGAAAAAAAAAAAACAGGAAGGAGAAAAATTACAATAAAAACAAAGACAAAAAAGCCAAAGCATTGGTAGTAATATTTTATATATTTGATAAATAATGGTAATATAATTAATCTTCCCATTAACG
>NC_061826.1:606420-608920 GCF_019202785.1 Penaeus chinensis | reverse complement strand
AAAGAGAAATGAGCATCTTAATATATGATATTAAAGACAAGTCATTTGTTCATAGCAGATATAATTGTTTTCAAAAACATTTGGCAATATCACACCCCAACTGAAAAATTGATGCAAAAAATACAGTTCTTGATAGATATTTATAACTTTGCAGTTAGCTTTTCGCTGTGCGAGTCACTAATTCGGAATCTATACTTTGTGCCTCTAAGTTCTGAATATTCTTAAAATACCACGAGCTCCTTTACTTCTTAGTCAAGATTTGTAAGCGTTAATGACAGAACAAATTGAAAAAATATATTTACTGACAATTTATTAATGAGTGCATGGCAAAATTCATAATGAATCCAATAAATAGCAAACACTTATAATGGTAAACAACGAATACATGTACTAAGCATTTTATACTACCGTCGACCGGTTGATAAGTCTCGCGACTCATTTGGGCGATAAAGTCCTCTCGGGTCAGCCCACACCGCATGGAGAAGTTGCACAGATAGAGGGGCGTGTGATTGGACTTTATTCCCAAATGAGTGATCGAGACGCGGGCCTTCCAATCACCGCTGCTCTAATCTGTGGAATTTCTCTTTGCAGGATGTGGCGCTTAACGGCGACGTTGCTGCTGCTAGCTCTGGCTTCGGCCGAACCCCAGGGATACAATTACCCGGAACCCGACAACCAATATCTTCCTCCCGCAAAATGCAACCTTGCTCCTGTCACCTCCGTCGTCTACAACACTCAGCTTCAGACCTCAGTTCGCCTCCAGACCGTCAATCAGCTCAACACTCAGTATAGAACCACGACCATTGTCAGGCAACAGGTGGTACCAACCACACTTTTCCAGACTCGTGTTCAGACGCAGGTCCAGTATCAGACCAGCGTTGTTCGACAAACTACCATTCGTGCTATTGATAGGTTTGTCACACAGACCGTTCCGAGTCCACCTCTTGTACAAACTCGTTTCGTCACTTCAACCCGTGTGGTGCCACAGGTCAACTACGTCACACGTACACAGGTGCAGACACAGGTGGTTCCTTTCGAGGTGACCACCACTCAGATCAGGACTGCTTACCAGCCTGTTACCAACTACGAGACCCAAGCACGTCAAGAGACCCGTGTCGTCACTATCCCAGGCCGTGACGTTGTACAAACACGTGTTCAGACTGTTGTTCAGACCTCCATTGTCAGGAGCCAACAGCCAGCTATCACCCGTTTTGTAACATCAACACGTGTCCAACAGCTACTAAAGACATCTATCGTCCGTGGACAGGACGTTCTTAGAACTACTGTTGCTCAGCGTCAACAAATCATTCCTTTCACATCTGTTAACACTCGTTACGAGAATGCCGTTGCTACTCGTCAACAGCTGCTGACCAGAACCAATGTTGTTACCCAGACACGCATCCTCACACAAGTGGTGCCCCAAGAAGTGGTGCGTACACAGCTGGTTCCCACCACAATCTACACCACTCTCTTCGAGACAAGGGTTCAGCCCATCACAAAAGTGCAGACCGTTGTCAGGACCCAGTACGTCACACCCGCCCCCGTCGTACAAACCCGTCAGGAAGTCAGAACCTCTGTGCTCCAAGTACCCGGTCAAGACCGCGTCGTTAACCGGGAGCTGGTGCAGACCCAACAAAGACAGCAGCTTGTGTACCGCACAGTTGACCAGTCTCGCCAAGTTACCGTCACTCAGACAGTTACTTCCTCTTGTGGTTATAATTACGATGCACCGGCCATTCCCTTCAATTTTTAGAAAAACAGCTACTACATTCCACAACGTTTAGATCATCTTGATTTATGTTAAATTTACCCACGAGAAATCAAGATGTAAAAATCTGCCAAACTATTTCAACAAATCTGTTTATATTTCGCTTCCCAGTGAACTGTATGGAAGTAAATGTGAAATACACTCCAATATTCGTATACAACTTTTTTTTACTATTCCTTCATATTAAATATTCTTTATGTATTACAGGCAATCCATAGTAAGTATCTTGCTATTAATTCACATGATGTTAATTCTGTATCTTTATGCAATTTTGCTTGTTATTCTATGAAAGTAAATTCTGTTATATATTGGAGGCATTACTTCTCAGTGAAATTAACTAATTTGTTAGCCATATTTCTATGTTCTTCCAATGACAGTTCACACATCAACTTTCATTTTTATCAATTTTTAGTTAACTCAACTGGTGTAATAGTACCCATTCTATTCTTTAGGATGAGGACGCTGCTGCTCTCCCTGCTGGTCGGCTGTGCCTTCGGAGCGTCCGTCGAGAGGCCTCGCCGTCAGATCTTCGGAGCTCGCATTAACCTCGAGTCCTCCTATTTGCCGCCAAAGGAAGAAGCTCAATGCAAGCCCTCTGTTGTTTACCGCACGCAGCTCCAATATTCTACCGTAGTCGTACCATCAATCGTCTATAGCACAAACGTCCAGTACATTACACAAACATCCGTTCGAACACAGCAAGTTTTTACCACCTTATACTCACAAATCGTC
>NC_061826.1:598920-601420 GCF_019202785.1 Penaeus chinensis | reverse complement strand
CCCACGCCTCCCTATAAATAGCCCCACACTTCCAAAAGACCGACAGAGTCGCTAAACTCGACCCTCAAATCACTTCTCCCTCACTCTCTTCTGAACACGTGAAAGGTAAGCAGCGTCGTCCTAGTGAAGTAGAAAAGATGTGTTCGAAAGCGAATCTTATTTCAGTTAATGCGTGAAGTGTGTTGTGTAAGGGGGAAGCTGAGAGAATCATTTAAATTTCTCTCTACAGTTTAACCTTTAATGCTTCTACTCTACTAGTTTTTTTTCTTTCTTTTTTGGTGACGTGTAAAACTACGAATTAAATACTATTTAATACTATTTAAGATTCGGATTCTTTCTCTAACCATCGCTTCTAATACATTTTATAGACTCGTAATATTTTCGCTTCATACGCATTGGAAACTTCAGTTTGGCTTATATAACATGTGACCCTTTACTAAAGTCAGCGTCAGACAACCTTGACTAATAAGCGTAGAAGTCGCAACTAAATTCTTAAAATGTGAAGCTCTTGCGAGTGCGAAAGAGAAAGAGAAACATAATTAAATGTGTTGTGAAAAAATGAGATTTTGGCAATATTCCCTCAAAATGAAATATTACCATGATGCTAAAGTACGGTACTATAAGTGAAATCTTTCTGCGTGTAATTTACATAATGTGCTTCATTGATATAAGTGTACAAGCAAATTTTGATTGTGTCAGTCACTTATTTAGAATCTATGCATTGCACCTGTAAGTTCTGGATATACTTAAATAACCATGAGCTCCTTTATTTCTTGGCCATGACTTATAATTGATGAACGCATGAGAAAATCTGTAAGATTAGCAAACTCGTAATACTAAGATACGAGAACATGTATTAAAGCAGTCCCGGTACAAATAATGTACGCATGGTACAAAAAGTAAGTTCCTTATATCCTAACAGATAAAGATATATATTTTCAAGAAACATAAGAGTAGAATATTTTCGAGTGGTGAGCCATCTTTTCTCAATACCCATCACTCGGAATCAGTTCCCTGTATTTATAGTTTCTGTACACCAATTAAGTCTCACTGCTCATCTGGGCGATAAAGTCCTCTCGGGTCAGCCCACACCGCATGGAGAAGTTGCACAGATAGAGTGGCGTGTGATTGGACTTTATTCCCAAATGAGTGATCGAGACGCGGGCCTTCCAATCACCGCTGCTCTAATCTGTGGAATTTCTCTTTGCAGGATGTGGCGCTTAACGGCGACGTTACTGCTGCTGGCTCTGGCCTCGGCCGAACCCCAGGGATACAATTACCCGGAACCCGACAACCAATATCTTCCTCCCGCAAAATGCAACCTTGCTCCTGTCACCTCCGTCGTCTATAACACTCAGCTTCAGACCTCGGTCCGCCTTCAGACCGTCAATCAGCTCAACACTCAGTATAGAACCACGACCATTGTCAGGCAACAGGTGGTACCAACCACACTTTTCCAGACTCGTGTTCAGACGCAGGTCCAGTATCAGACTAGCGTGGTTCGACAAACAACAATTCGTGCTATTGATAGGTTTGTCACACAGACCGTTCCAAGCTCACCTCTTGTGCAAACTCGTTTCGTCACTTCAACCCGTGTGGTGCCACAGGTCAACTACGTCACACGTACACAGGTGCAGACACAGGTGGTTCCTGTCCAGGTAACCACCACTCAGATCAGGACTATCGTCCAGCCTATTACTAATTACCAAACACAGCAGCGCCAAGCTACCCGTGTCGTCACTGTCCCAGGCCGTGACGTTGTACAAACTCGTGTTCAGACTGTTGTTCAGACCTCCATTGTCAGAAGCCAACAGCCAGCTATCACCCGTTTTGTAACATCAACACGTGTCCAACAGCTACTAAAGACATCTATCGTCCGTGGACAGGACGTTCTCAGAACTACTGTTGCTCAGCGTCAACAGATCATTCCTCTCACTTCTGTTAACACTCGTTACGAAAATGTTGTTGCTACTCGTCAACAGCTGCTGACCAAAACCAATGTTGCTACCCAGACACGCATTCTCACACAGGTGGTGTCCCAAGAAGTGGTGCGTACACAGCTGGTTCCCACCACAATCTACACCACTCTCTTCGAGACAAGGGTTCAACCCATCACAAAGGTGCAGACCGTTGTCAGGACCCAGTACGTCACACCGGTCCCCGTCGTACAAACCCGTCAGGAAGTCAGAACTTCTGTGCTCCAAGTACCCGGTCAAGACCGCGTCGTTAACCGGGAGCTGGTACAGACCCAACAAAGACAGCAGCTCGTGTACCGCACAGTTGACCAGTCTCGCCAAGTTACCGTCACTCAGACAGTTACTTCATCTTGTGGTTATAATTACGATGCACCGGCCATTCCCTTCAATTTTTAGAAAAAAAAAAAACAGCTACTTCGTTCCACAACGTTTAGCTCATCTTGATTTATATTAAATTTACACAGATTTCAACAGATCTCTTTATATTTCGCTTCCCAGTGAACTGTATGGAAGTAAATGTGAAA
>NC_061826.1:588920-593920 GCF_019202785.1 Penaeus chinensis | reverse complement strand
TTATACATATATAGTTATATATTCTTACTTATATTGACATGAATATGTATGTATGTATGTATATATATATATATATATATATATATATATATATATATATATATTCACACAGATACATACATATATTTGTATAAATACGCATATACATACACACATACATACATATCCACAGACTGATACAAACACACTCATAAATGTCTTTTATATTTATAAATGTGTATATATACTATACATACAAGTTTATATTTGTATATACACGTATATACATACATTTCCTTCACACACACATATATATAGTGATTTTTATGTATGTACACATGAATGCATGTGTTAGCATACGTACTATTTTCCATTCTCAGATTACTGTGAAAGTCTCCTTATAGTAAACTTCACTTACTTTTTTTCTTAGAATATTTTAATTTGTGAATTTTTACTAAGTTAAAAGGATTAATATGGATAACTTATGAATTACATTATAAGATCATTAAAACACCCACAATATCACTCTTTATTATCAGAATACATCTATTGTCTATTCGCAATTGTAGTTGATATATATTTCCATCGTGTTTGCTGTCCAGTAATGAAGATCGATTCGCCGGACACTTCTTACTTTCCCTTCCTTCCAGCATGCGCTTCATGCAGTTATCCTCAGCGGCACCTGGAGTGGGCGGGCGTAACGAAGAAAGTCGCTTGTGATTGGTCATCTAAATTTCCGAAATGCTGGAGGCCTACACTTGTCTCGCAAGGAACGATACACATTTATTTCCAGATATACGATCCATTTATTATTGTATAATCTACATAGCCGTATCCCTATTTTGAAGTACCCTGGAAAAGCATGCGTAAAAGAATCTGCCCAAGAGTGGAAGTAAGAAAAACAAATAACAAGCCTAGGATAGTTTGGGTATTGCCCACCTCCTCCCGGCATTACCGACGTCCTTGAACGTACAGTTTAGAAATATTACTGAAATGAGAATGAAACTGCCCAACCTCACTATAAATAGCCCCACACTTCCAAAAGACCGACAGAGTCGCTGAACTCGACCCTCAAATCACTTCTCCCTCACTCTCTTCTGAACACGCGAAAGGTAAGCAGCGTGGTCCTTAGTGAAGTAGAAATGATGTGTTCGAAAGCGAATCTTATTTCAGTTAATGTGAAGTGTGCTGTGTAAGGTGGAAGCTGTGAGAATCATTTACATTTCTCTCTACAGTTTTATCTTTAATGCTTCTATTCTACTGTTGTGTTTTTTTTCTTCTTCTTTTTGTTTTTTGTTTTTTGGTGATATGTAAAACTACGAAGTGAATACTATTTAAGCCCTATGAAATGAGACTCGGATTCTCTCTCTAACCATCGCTTCTAATGCATTTTATAGACTCGTAATATGTTTGCTTCATACGCATTGGATACCTTAGTTTGGCTCCATAGCATGTGCCCCTTTACTAAAGTCAGCATCAGCGTCAACCAACCTTGACTAATAACGTGGAAGTCGCATCTATTTTTTTTTTTTTTTTTTAAATGTGAAGCTCTTGCGAGTGCGAAAGAGAAACAGAAACCTAATTACATGTGTTGTGAAAAATGAGATCTTGGCAATATTCCCTCAAAATGGAATATTACCATGATGCTAGAGTGCGGTACTATAAGTGAAATCTCTCAGCGTGTAATTTACATAATGTGGTTCATTGATATAAGTGTGCAAGCAAATTTTGATTGTGTCAGTCACTTATTCAGAATCTATGCATTGCATAACTTCCTTATATCCCTAACAGATAATTTCAATGTATACTACTATATATTTTCACGAAACATAAGAGTAGAATATTTTCGAGTGGGGAGCCATCTTTTCTCAATACCCATCACTCGGAATCAGTTCCCTGTATCTATAGTTTATGTACACCAATTAGGTCTCGTTGCTCATCTGGGCGATAAAGTCCTCTCGGGTCAGCCCACACCGCATGGAGAAGTTGCACAGATGGAGGGGCGTGTGATTGGACTTTATTCCCAAATGAGTTGGCGAGACGCGGGCCTTCCAATCACCGCTGCTCTACTCTGTGGAATTTCTCTTTGCAGGATGTGGCACTTCACGGTGACGTTGCTGCTGCTGGCTCTGGCCTCGGCCGAACCCCAGGGATACAATTACCCGGAACCCGACAACCAATATCTTCCTCCCGCAAAATGCAACCTTGCTCCTGTCACCTCCGTCGTCTACAACACTCAGCTTCAGACCTCGGTCCGCCTTCAGACCGTCAATCAAGTTAATACTCAGTACACAACCACGACCATTGTCAGGCAACAGGTGGTACCAACCACACTTTTCCAGACTCGTGTTCAGACACAGGTCCAGTATCAGACCAGCGTTGTTCAACAAACAACTATTCGTGCTATTGAGAGGTTTGTCACACAGACCATTCCCAGTCCACCTGTTGTACAAACTCGTTACGTCACTTCAACCCGTGTGGTGCCACAGGTCAACTACGTCACACGTACACAGGTGCAGACACAGGTGGTTCCTGTCCAGGTAACTAACACTCAGATCAGGACTATCATCCAGCCTCTAACTAATTACCAAACACAGCAGCGCCAAGCTACCCGTGTTGTCACTGTCCCAGGCCGTGACGTTGTACAAACTCGTGTTCAGACTGTTGTTCAGACCTCCATTGTCAGGAGCCAACAGCCAGCTATCACCCGTTTTGTAACATCAACACGCGTCCAACAGCTACTAAAGACATCTATCGTCCGTGGACAGGACGTTCTCAGAACTACTGTTGCTCAGCGTCAACAGATCATTCCTTTCACTTCTGTTAACACTCGTTACGAGAATGTTGTTGCTACTCGTCAACAGCTGCTGACCAAAACCAACATTGCTACCCAGACACGCATTCTCACACAGGTGGTGCCCCAAGAGGTGGTGCGTACACAGCTGGTTCCCACCACAATCTACACTACTCTCTTCGAGACAAGGGTTCAGCCCATCACAAAAGTGCAGACCGTTGTCAGGACCCTATACGTCACACCGGTCCCCGTCGTACAAACCCGTCAGGAAGTCAGAACATCTGTGCTCCAAGTACCCGGTGAAGACCGCGTCGTTAACCGGGAGCTGGTGCAGACCCAACAAAGACAGCAGCTCGTGTACCGCACAGTTGACCAGTCTCGCCAAGTTACCGTCACTCAGACAGTTACTTCATCTTGTGGTTATAATTACGATGCACCGGCCATTCCCTTCATTTTTTAGAAAAACAGCTACTTCGTTCCACAACCTTTAGATCATCTTGATTTATATTAAATTTACACAGATTTCATCAAATCTCTTTATATTTCGCTTCCCAGTGAACTGTATGGAAGTAAATGTGAAATACACGCCAATATTCCTATACAACTTTTTATTACTCCTACATATTAAATATTCTTTATGTACTACAGGCAATCCATAGTAAGTATCTTGCTATTAATTCACATGATGTGGATTCTGTATTTTTATTAAATTTTGCTTGTTATTCTAGGAAAGTAAATTCTGTTATATATTGGAGGCATTACTTCTCACTGAAATTAACTCATTTCATAGCCATATTTCTATGCTCATCCCATGTCTTTTCACACATCAACTTTCATTTTTATCAACTTTCAGTTAACTCAACTGGTGTAATAGTACCCATTCTATTCTTTAGGATGAGGACGCTGCTGCTCTCCCTGCTGGTCGGCTGTGCCTTCGGAGCGTCCGTCGAGAGGCCTCGCCGTCAGATCTTCGGAGCTCGCATTAACCTCGAGTCCTCCTATTTGCCGCCAAAGGAAGAAACCCAATGCAAGCCATCTGTCGTCTACCGCACGCAGCTCCAATATTCTACGGTAGTCATTCCATCAACCGTCTACAACACAAACGTCCAGTACATCACACAAACATCCGTTCGAACACAGCAAGTCTTCACTACCTTATACTCACAGATCGTCCGCACTCAGCAGGTTCCTTCAGTAAGATACCAAACTCTCACTGTCACCAGCACTCAGGAAAACTTACGCACACAGCTCGTCACTCTTCCTCCTCAGGTCAACTACATGACTCGTACTCAACAGAGTATCACAACCCAAGTGCAATACCAGACACGGTATGAGACTCGCGTCCAGCAGGTACCTACCACCGTCGTTAGGAACGTCGTCTCAACACAGGTGGTGCCTCAACAGGTTGTCAGCACTGTCTACAGAACACAGACGGTTATAAGAACACAGCAGTTGCCAGATCAGACTCGTATTGTACCTACTACTCAGTACAGCACCCGTTATTCTACTGTAGTCATACCTGCACAGAACGTCGTCAGGACTACCCAACTTCTCAGGACCAACGTCGTCACCCAAACCATCACACAGCCTGGTCAGACTCGAGTCATCACCTCTACACAGTTGGTTCCTGTCACCACCACCATCGTCTCGCAGGTGGTTCGCACTAATACGCAGATTCAGTATGTAACACGTACTCAAGTAGAACAGCGAGTCTCCACCGTCGTCCGTACACAGCAGGTGCCACAGTACAACACAAGGATCGTCACCGTTCCTCAACAGGTCGTGAGGACACAGTTCTCTACCCGAGTGGTTCCTACAACCATTTTCACTCAGAGAACAGCGTCTTCATACATCAACCTTCCCGCTCAGACACGCTACGTCACAGTCACTCAAACCTCCGTCAGGACACAACAATTGCCCGGTCAGACCCGCATTCAATATAACACCAGAGTCGTCTACAACACCAATTACGTGACTTCTACCGTATACAGGGAACAGTATAACACCGTGACGGCCACCGCTACCGTCAATGGAGACTGCGGCTACAGCTACCCAGCTCCCGCTCGCGCCTTCAACCCCTTCGCCAACTAGAGGATCTTTTACACAAGATATTTCGTCGGTGAAGATGGCCTTTCCTCAGAGAAATGGGAATTAATTTGCATCACATTAAAGAGATAATTTCACAGAAACCATGTACAAAATGTTTTAAGCTTTCCTAACAATTTCG
>NC_061826.1:543920-583920 GCF_019202785.1 Penaeus chinensis | reverse complement strand
AGTACCCTAGAAAAGCATGCGTTAAAGAATCTGCCCAAGAGTGGAAGTAAGAAAAACAAATAACAAGTCTGGGATAGTTTGGGCATTACCCACCTCCTCCCGGCATTACCGAAGTCCTTGAACGTACAGTTTAGAAATATTACTGAAATGAGAGCGAAACTGCCCACGCCTCCCTATAAATAGCCCCACACTTCCAAAAGACCGACAGAGTCGCTGAACTCGACCCTCAAATCACTTCTCCCTCACTCTCTTCTGAACACGTGAAAGGTAAGCAGCGTGGTCCTTAGTGAAGTAGAAAAGATGTGTTCGAAAGCGAATCTTATTTCAGTTAATGCGTGAAATGTGCTGTGTAAGGGGGAAGCTGAGAGAATCATTTGCATTTCTCTCTACAGTTTTAAATTTAAATGCTTCTATTCTACTAGTTTCTTTCTTTCTTTCTTTCTTTCTTTCTTTTTTCAGCCAACCTTGACTAATATGCGTGGAAGTCGCATCTAAATTCTTTAAACTGTAAAGCTCTTGCGAGTGCGAAAGAGAAACAGAAACCTAATTAACTGTGTTGTGAAAAAATGAGATTTTGGCAATATTCCCTCAAACTGAAATATTACCATGATGATAAAGTGCGGTAGTATAAGTGAAATCTTTCAGCGTGTTATTTGCATAATGTGCTTCATTGATATAAGTGTGCAAGCAATTTTTTTATTGTGTCAGTCACTAATTCAGAATCTATGCATTGCACCTGTAAGTTCTGGATATACTGAAATAGCAACGATCTCCTTTATTTCTTGCTTCAATTAATACGTAAAGTGTGTTGTGTAAGGGGGAAGCTGTAAGAATTATTTGCGTTTCTTTCTTACTCTATGGCTTTTGTCTGTAATGCTTTTATTGATATAGTTTGTTTTTAGTGACGTGTAAAACTATGAAGAAAATACTATTAAAGCCCAATAAAATAAGACTCGGAATCTTTCGCTAATCATCGCTTCCAATGAATTTCTTAGACTCGTAATATTTTCGCTTCATAGGTATTGGAAACTTCAAATTGACTTACGTGAAATCATGTGACGCTTTACTAATGTCAGCATCGGCGTCAACCAACCTTGACAGATGAGCGTGAAATCTGTCAGTGTGATTTTTGCATAATGTGTTTGATTGGTATTTATACATGTAGTCAACTTTTTCGCTGTACCAGTCGCTAATTCGAAATCTATGCATTGTAACTGTAAGTTATGGATATACATAAATAACTGACCTTTATTTCTTAGCCATAACTTCCTCGTACTTAATGAACGCATGATAAAATCGATAAGATTAGCAAACAATAATAAAACTAAAATACGAGAACAAGGAATAAAGTAGTTTTGCATAACATCATTTCAATATATAATACATACATATTTTCGCGAAACGTAAGAGTTGAAAATTCAGTGCCCTATAACTATAGTTTCTGAAGACCAATTATTAAGTCTCGCGGCTCATCTGGGCGATAAAGTCCTCTCGGGTCAGCCCACACCGCATGGAGAAGTTGCACAGATACAGAGGCGTGTGATTGGACTTTATTCCCAAATGAGTGATCGAGACGCGGGCCTTCCAATCACCGCTGCTCTAATCTGTGGAATTTCTCTTTGCAGGATGTGGCGCTTAACGGCAACGTTACTGCTGCTGGCTCTGGCCTCGGCCGAACCCCAGGGATACAATTACCCGGAACCCGACAACCAATATCTTCCTCCCGCAAAATGCAACCTTGCTCCTGTCACCTCCGTCGTCTATAACACTCAGCTTCAGACCTCGGTCCGCCTTCAGACCGTCAATCAACTCAACACTCAGTATAGAACCACGACCATTGTCAGGCAACAGGTGGCACCAACCACACTTTTCCAGACTCGTGTTCAGACGCAGGTCCAGTATCAGACTAGCGTGGTTCGTCAAACAACAATTCGTGCTATTGATAGGTTTGTCACACAGACCGTTCCAAGCTCACCTCTTGTGCAAACTCGTTTCGTCACTTCAACCCGTGTGGTGCCACAGATCAACTACGTCACGCGTACACAGGTGCAGACACAGGTGGTTCCTGTCCAGGTAACCACCACTCAGATCAGGACTATCGTCCAGCCTATTACTAATTACCAAACACAGCAGCGCCAAGCTACCCGTGTTGTCACTGTCCCAGGCCGTGACGTTGTACAAACTCGTGTTCAGACAGTTGTTCAGACCTCCATTGTCAGGAGCCTACAACCAGCTATCACCCGTTTTGTAACATCCACACGTGTCCAACAGCTGCTAAAGACATCTATCGTCCGGGGACAGGACGTTCTTACAACTACTGTTGTTCAGCGTCAACAAGTCATTCCTTTCACTTCTCTTAACACTCGTTACGAGAATGTTGTTGCTACTCGTCAACAGCTGCTGACCAGAACTAACGTTGCTACCCAGACACGCATCCTCACACAGGTGGTGTCCCAAGAAGTGGTGCGTACACAGTTGGTTCCCACCACCATCTACAACACTATTTTCGAGCCAAGGGTTCAGCCCATCACAAAGGTGCAGACCGTTGTCAGGACCCAGTACGTCACACCCGCCCCCGTTGTACAAACCCGTCAGGAAGTCAGAACCTCTGTGCTCCAAGTACCAGGCCAAGACCGCGTCGTTAACCGGGAACTGGTGCAGACCCAACAAAGACAACAGCTCGTGTACCGCACAGTCAAGCAACCTCGCCAAGTTACCGTCACTCAGACAGTTACTTCCTCTTGTGGATATAATTATGATGCTCCAGCTGTTCCCTTCAATTTCTAAAGATGAAAAATTTACTCCGTTCCACAACGATTACATCATCTTGATTCCCATCAAAGTTAAGCACGATGAAATAACAAAGATGCATTTTCAGCAAATCTGTTTATATTTCGCTTCCCAGTGAACTCAGTATGAATGTAAATGTCAAATACACACCAATATTCCTATGCAACACTTTTATTACTACCTCTATATAAATTATACACTATATATTACATACTCTTCGAAGTAAGTATCAACTTCAGCTGTTTAACATGGTATTATTATTATTATTTTTTTATTATGCGACTATTTTACTATTATCTTTCAATAAAAGTCTATACTTTTATGCCCTAGGCATTGGCTCTAAGAGAAATTGATTAATTTTAAAATCATTTCTATATTTATTCCACGTCAGTTTACTCATCAATTTAATCTAATCGTAGTAATAGTATTGCATTCTTTAGGATGAGGACGCTGCTGCTCTCCCTGCTGGTCGGCTGTGCCTTCGGAGCGTCCGTCGAGAGGCCTCGACGTCAGATCTTCGGAGCTCGCATTAACCTCGAGTCCTCCTATTTGCCGCCAAAGGAAGAAGCCCAATGCAAGCCATCTGTTGTTTACCGCACGCAGCTCCAATATTCTACCGTAGTCGTCCCATCAACCGTCTACAGCACAAACGTCCAGTACATTACACAAACATCCGTCCGAACACAGCAAGTCTTTACCACCTTATACTCACAAATCGTCCGCACTCAGCAGGTTCCTTCAGTAAGATACCAAACTCTCACTGTCACCAGCACTCAGGAAAACCTACGCACACAGTTCGTCACTTTTCCTCCTCAGGTCAACTACGTGACTCGTACTCAACAGAGTATCAGGACCCAAGTGCAGTACCAGACACGGTATGAGACTCGCGTCCAGCAGGTACCTACCACCGTCGTTAGAAACGTCGTCTCGACACAGGTGGTACCTCAGCAGGTTGTCAGCACCGTCTACAGAACACAGACGGTTATAAGAACACAGCAGTTGCCAGATCAAACTCGTATTGTACCCACTACTCAGTACAGCACTCGTTATTCTACTGCAGTCATACCTGCACAGAACGTCGTCAGAACTACCCAGCTTGTCAGGACCAATGTCGTCACCCAAACCATCACACAACCTGGTCAGACTCGAATCATCACCTCTACACAGCTGGTTCCTGTCACCACCACCATCGTCTCGCAGGTGGTTCGCACTAACACGCAGATTCAGTATGTAACACGAACACAAATAGAACAGCGAATCTCCACTGTCGTTCGTACACAACAGGTGCCACAGTACAACACAAGGATCGTCACCGTTCCTCAACGGGTCGTGAGGACACAGTTCTCTACCCGAGTGGTTCCTACAACCATCTACGCTCAGAGGACAGCGTCTTCATACATCAACCTTCCCGCTCAGACACGCTACGTCACAGTCACTACAACCTCCGTCAGGACACAACAACTACCCGGTCAGAACCGCACTCAATACAACACTAGAATCGTCTACAACACCAATTACGTGACTTCTACCGTATACAGAGAACAGTATAACACCGTGACGGCCACCGCTACCGTCAAAGGAGACTGTGGTTACAGCTACCCAGCGCCTGCTCGCGCTTTCAACCCCTACAGCGGTTAGATCAACAGCAGATATTGCATCGGTGAAATAGCATTTCTTAAGGGAAATGGGAATTCATCTGTATCACATTAAAGATATCGTTTTATAGAAATCATGTACCACATGTTTAAAGCTTTCCTAACAGTAATTTGGAAAGTCCCATGTCCTACCAATATCATATATAATTACTAAAATGTAATAAAGTGTACATCGATAATAAGCCACATTTTCCTTTTCCCTTTTAGAGATTAAAAAATGAACTGCCAGTCTACATAAGCCAGTGGAGACAACCAAGATGGCATAAAATCAGACATGCTAATTCAGACCCCAGTTATTGATCGTTATTTTTTTTTATTTTTAAAGAGATTACATAGTAACAATGCTAATATGCAGCAGCTTGCCAGACCAGGCAGGCATATATTTCCCAGAAAAAAGTATTTTTTTGGTAACAATTTACTATAGTTTGCATATTTGCAGGTAGATATAGTAAATATACATACACAGACCTTATAGTACATTCGTATAAAGTTACTATGGAATTAATGAGTCTGTGTGTCGCAATAATCAAGAAAACATTTCCATTATCTCGCCACACTGTAAGGGCTGAGAACCACATAATGTCTGCTTCAATAAGGAGGTGGCACGCTAGCACTGTTTCCATGGTTCTTTCTCGTTTCCGTGTTTTTTTTGTTTTTTGTTTCTTGTCTTGTTTTTTTTCTCACTACTGCTGACATTTTTGATGCGGTAATTCCCAGTAATACGATTTGTTCATATCATATGCTATGATACTAATAATTACAATAGTAATGAAAATAATTGACAAAATTATTTCATGTATTTATCATTTAAAGATACTAGTTGTTCTCCAGTTTGTTTACATCTGTTAACCAAGTTCCATCGTCCCTCTGAAAGAGCAGGAGCGAGCAGCGAGTATATGAAGATCTTTAGAATACATACATATGTATATGTGTGTGGCTGTATATTATGGCCTTCTTATAGCCATGATAACGCCCATCGTCTCCAGACCCTGTGCGGAGGTCGGCGCTGCCTTGTGTTTACAAACTTTCGTTGGACTGGTTCCGTGGTTCTGATCGCCAGTGTGAATGCGTGCGCCAAAAGAGCCAGTTTCCGTTGTGCTATCGAAAATACAATGCGGAAAACATCGAAAACACCGTCTTTAGAATAGTCAAAATATAACAGCCAACGATACAGCTGGAACGAGAGACAGAAAATAGAAAGGGGATCGGAATAAAGAGAGAGGAGGGAAAGAAAAAGATACGGAGTATTAAAGGAATAAAGAGAGAACGGTTGGGAGAGACAAAAAGAAAAGAGAAAAGGAAATGTGTAGATGCAATATATCATAAAGAGAGGTCAGACATATATATGTATAAATATATGAATAATTATATAATTAAGGGCAGTGCTGGAAGGGGTACTCAAGAGAAAACAAAAACAAGGGATAAGAAACACCAGAAGAGCGAGAAGAGAATCGATTAGGTAAACCGAGTCGAATTGTCGTGATTAGATTTGCACGAGCAATTCATATACCGAGAAATAAAAATGACGAATCCAAAAAAGAGATCACTGCAAAGAACGCGAGAACTATTAAGAAACGATCTTATGAGACTGTGGCATTAAACAAGGGACAACTGCACTAGTTGCGCAGAAAACTAGCGAACTATAGTGGCTAATTACCGCGAAGGTGAGGATGCGCTCCTGGGGGAAGCCCGCGAGACACTCCCGAGACAGAGAGAGGGCAGGCTGGGGTTTGCCAAGGCAGCACGCTGTAGCCTTCTGTGTTTTGGTGTTTTTTTCGGATATTTGTAACGGACTCCCTTCGACAGTGGATTTCAACAGTGACCTGTGATCTTATATTAAAAAGGTAAAGCTAATTATATTGGTTTGTGCATATGTACGCTGTCACTCTCCCAGTAAAACACCAGAACTCCTCATTTTATTTCATTTTGATTTTACCTTGTGTTCTTAGTTTTAAGATAGAATATGAGTATGTTTACACGTAACTACGTTCGTGCGAGCTCTCGCACACACGAACAAGCCCTCACGTAGTTACCCTCGTTCACACATACACGTACACTTACACATACACGCATACTTGCACATACACGCACACTTATACGTACACGCACGCACACCCACACGCGCAAGCACACGGACGCACGCACATGCACGCACGCACACGGACGCACGCACATGCACGCACGCACATGCACGCACGCACATGCACGCACGCACACGCTCGCACACACACGGACGCTCGCACGCACACGCTCGCACGCACATGCTCGCAAACACACACTCGCAAACACACACTCGCACGCACACGCACCCATGCACAATCACACACCGGCGTTTGTTTTTTCTGTTGGTTGCCTCAATCATTAGGTTCTCCTTTCGGCCAATTGCCTTGACCAATCTGGACCACAGTGCTACCACGAAATGAAAACGTAAAAACTCGGCAGGTGACATGTGAAACGTGGCGTATGAGCCCGTAGAGTGACATCATCTTAGTACGAGCAGAGGCTGAGATAAATGCAACTGAGCTAACCGCGACAGAATGATAGTTATCTGCCCACTGTTCCTGCAATTCGAAGAGGGGAATAACTCAACTGTGATGCATGTTCTTGCAGCTTCATATACCACACCCGACCGGCATTTGTACATGTGTGCAAGCTTGTGAACACGCACGTGTGTTGAATTTCAATGGCAATTCCTCTGTTATGTAAAGCACCCTCTGTTTTCGTATCTATATAAAAACAGAAATAAAACAGACATGCACGCAACCATACACTCATTTATAAATGCACACTAACGCATATGAATACAAATATTTACACATGCTTTTCGATTCATCAAGGAAAATCTACCCGCAATCACATACTATCTAACAATTAACATTAACCCTTTCATTGATACGCTCGATAATGTTTCCATCAGCACTGGATATTCATTTATGGCACATATATTTACAATTACATGACAGTATTCTGTAAAGAATGTATTTACATTTGAATTTAATCGCACGCCTGGCAGTTTTACAATGTCCCAACACAATAACTTCTTTATCTTCCTGACAAACCCAGGTAGCTCTTCATAACAGATCAATCATCTGACAGCTTTTGTCTGCACATGATTATTTTTTACATATACACATATGAGTGTGTGTATGTGTGTGTGTGAGAGAGAGAGGGAGTACATATATATACATATTCAAATATATCATATATATATATATGTATATAGATATATACATATATATAAACAGGTGTGCATGTATATGATATATGCATATATACATTCATATACATATATATACATATATTTATATTTATACAAACATACATACGTATATGTATACTTATATATATATATATATATATATATATATATATGTATATGTATATAGATCAAATATATATATACATATATATATATATATATATGCATGTATGTATATGCGTGTATATATTTACATATATATGTATATAAATGCGTGTGCGTATGCGTATGTGTGTGTGCACGGGTGTGTGTATATGTGTTTATATAAAAATATGTATATCTATATCACTGTCTACTATTTGTCTATAGCAATATCTAACTCTCTACATACCTATATATATATAATTATATCTATCTATTTATCTATATGAACGTATTAGTGAAGCTGGTGCTTCACTAATACGTTCATATAGATAAATAGATAGATATAATTATATATATATATATAGTTATATCATATTTATAACAATCTGACTTTATGCTGTTCCGAGCGCGACTTTAGATGCTGTTTGCGTGACTTTAAGTTGCATATAAAATACATAGAAACATAGATAAACGAATATTTTATATAAACATTTATCTCTTTATTGTATACATGTATGAATACATAAATATATATATAGACGACATACACAGATATATATATATTTTTTATATATTCCTATATATAAATGTATATGTATTCATAAGTATATATACAGAGCATATATATCAGTGTTTATATAAGCTTTCAACCCTTTCGCCAGCTAGATGATCTTTTACAACAGATGTTGTTTGGTGAATATGGTGTTTCTTCAGAGAAATGACAACTTAGCTGCATCACACTGAAGATATTTGTTTAAAGAAATCATGTTGAAAATATTTTAAGTTTTCCCATTTGCTAACTTAATCTTATGCGAATGACTACCAACATGTAATAAAGTGAACAACGATAAATGTCGTACATCATCCTTTACCCTTTTTTAGATTCAAAAGTTGAACTGCCAATGTACATAAGCCAGTAAAGGCATCCAATATAACATTAAATCAGAATGTTATTTGAAACACTAGTTATCCATCGTGTTTGCTTATCCATAGATTATAAAATAACAAGAATAAAGGACAAAATAAAAAGGAAAGGTAAGCATGCTTCAGTTTCATTACATTCATCTTCCATATTATCGGAGGATCAGAAAATCGAGTACTGCTGAAAATAATTCGCCAGTTATTCCGCCAATAGTCTTGTTTGAGTAATTAATGTTTTAATAAAAGTGTCAATATATGAGAGACCAAGAGCGAATACAGATGGGAAGAGAGGTGACGAACACGAGAAAATGAGAAAGAGAGGGATAGGGGAGAGAGAGAGACTGTGCAAACATAGAGGGGGGCAGAAATATAGACTATGAGGGAGGGAAAGAGAAGAACGAAGGAGAAAGAGAAACGAAGCGTGGACTGGGGAAAGGAAGATAACGGGAATCGTTAAACCATTGAGAACAGTGCCCCTTCAACATTCTAATAGCATGTATTTCTTTGCGGTATGAAAGTCATATAAATACATTGGTAGCTTAGTAATCGGATTTAAAAAAAAGAAAAAAAGACAGAAATGAAGACCCTAAGCAAAAAAAAAAAAAAAAAAAAAAAAGAGAGAAAAGAACGAAACAAAGTGATATATTAGGTGTGTGGAATTTCAATGTCTACGGCTTTGTTGATACCACTACCCACATGAGTAATGATCCCTGGAGTGACGTAGGTTCGAGTCCTGGTCAGGGAGGGTTGTTTTAGATCAATATCACTGCGGCATCGTGTTATTCCATCTTCCATATACATATATTTTCATTCATTAATATATATATGTATGTATATGTGTGTGTGTGTGTATGTGTGTGTGTGTGTGTGTGTGTGTGTGTGTGTGTGTGTGTGTGTGTGTGTGTGTGTGTGTGTGTGTGTGTCTTAATATATGTACATATAAACAGTTTACATGTATGCACGCATATACGCATACACACACATACATACACACGCAGACACACACACATATATACATATATGTTTATATATTATTTATACATATATACATGTGTGTGTGTGTGCGTGTGTATGTGCGAGTGTTTCTCCTTACTTATATATACAGAGAGATAAATAAACAAATATGAGCATATTTTGGTTTATACATTATAAGCACGCATACAAATGTGTGTGTGTGTGTGTGTGTGTGTGTGTATGTGTGTGTGTGTGTGTGTGTGTGTGTGTGTGTGTGTGTGTGTGTGTGTGTATTTATGCTTATACATATAGATACACTGAGAGATAAATATACAAATATGAGCATACTTTTGTTTATGCATAATAAACACACACACATACATATTTGGGTGTGTAAATATATATATATATATATATATATATATAAACATATATTTATATATGTGAATATATATACATATATAAATATATGCGTGGGTGTCATACATATCACAAATATACATATATCTGTTATTTTATATTTTCATATTCATATGCACACACAAGTGTGCATATATATATATAGATAGATAGATAGATAGATAGATAGATAGATAGATAGATAGATAGATAGATAGATATATGTATGTATGTACATAAGAATCATTATTAGACGCACAATGACTCGATACATAGTAGATTTCCATTGTTCGTGCGCTTATTTGACATGGATTTTGATAAGTGTTTTTGCCCAAGATGGTGATTGATTTATAAAAGAAATTCTGTGTTTTGGGGGCTATAGTTTCTTATAGAAGACACGATACGTAATAGGATTCAGTTCCTTTATTCGTACGTGTATTTGACATAAGTTTTAATCCCTGCTTTTGCCCGAGATGGTGACTGATTCGCTGGACAGTTCTTACTTTCCTTTCTTAACGGTATGTGCGTCGTATTGTTATCCTCAGCAGCATCCGAAGTGGGCGGGCGTAACGAAGAAAGCCGTAGGTGATTGGTCATCTAATTTCCCGAAATAATGGAGGCCTACAGTTGTCACACAAGAAACAATATACGTTTACTTTCAGACTCTTGATGTATAATTTCAGTGTCTGGTAATCCATACAAATCTTATATTCCAAAATGTCCTGAAAAGGCGTGCTCATTTAACATAATGGAAATGAAAAGTAGGAATGGCAGTAGAAATAACAGTGCGGGCATTACCAACCCCTCTCGACATTACCGACGTCCTTGAACGTAAAATTTAGAAATATGAATGAAACAGTCCACCGGAGTATAAATAGCGCTACACTTCCATTAGATCTACAGAGTCCCTGAACTTGACCCTCAAGTCACTTCTACCTCACCTCTCTACTGGATACCTGAAAGGTAGGACTACTAATGCCTCACGAGTTTTGAAGAAGTGAATCTTGTAGCGTTTATAGCAGTACGGAAAACGCAATGGGTGATAGGACAGTTAAGTGAAGTATAACCGCGTGCGAATCATTTATTGTATGTCTTTTATTGCGTGAAACCAACTATGTAAAAGTGTTATGCTCTGCAGTATAAACGTCTGTGTATATATATTTATATATTCATATATATGTATCTGCATGTATGTATATGTTTGCATGTATACATCTGTGTACATATATGTGTATATGCATATATATGTATATGTATATTTGTGTGTGTGCGCGCATGTATATATATATATTCATATATGCATGTGAACACACGCACACATGTATATATGTATGTATGTATGTATGTATGCATGTCAAAGGATTGTTATCCTTAATATATCATGCAACCGTTTTTTTTTTGTTTTTTTTTTTTTTTATCAACACCATTAAGTGAATTAAGGAATTCTGTTCATGGTTCGGACAAAGCAAGCCAATCGCCAGTGAGAGACAAGTGTGGATTAGCAAATTTCTCAATATACAGCGAACACCTTTATGTCGTGATTTGCCTGCGAAAACAAGCTATACAACGGAAAATTGAATATATTCAACGTCTCATACTAATTTCCAATTTAAAAATCTGAAGACTCCTAATGCCCAAACACGCCAAGAACCAATGCCTTTGCGGTATTAAATTTATACTAATATATATCCATATGCAGAATCTGTTCTATCCTCGTCACTCACTCGGAATCAATGCCCTGTACTTGTTCTATACACCAGGTGACAAGTCTCACGGCTCATCTGGGCGATAAAGTCCTCTCGGGTCAGCCCACACCGCATGGAGAAGTTGCACAGATAGAGGGGCGTGTGATTGGACTTTGTTCCCAAATGAGTGATCGAGACGCGGGCCTTCCAATCACCGCTGCTCTAATCTGTGGAATTTCTCTTTGCAGGATGTGGCGCTTCACGGCGACGTTGCTGCTGCTGGCTCTGGCCTCGGCCGAACCCCAGGGATACAATTACCCGGAACCCGACAATCAATATCTTCCTCCCGCAAAATGCAAGCTTGCTCCTGTCACCTCCGTCGTCTACAACACTCAGCTTCAGACCTCGTTCCGCCTTCAGACCGTCAATCAAGTTAATACTCAGTACACAACCACGACTATTGTCAGGCAACAGGTGGTACCAACCACACTTTTCCAGACTCGTGTTCAGACGCAGGTCCAATATCAGACCAGCGTTGTTCGACAAACAACTATTCGTGCTTTTGATAGGTTTGTCACACAGACCATTCCCAGTCCACCTGTTGTACAAACTCGTTTCGTCACTTCAACCCGTGTGGTGCCAGAGGTCAACTACGTCACACGTACTCAGGCTACAGACGCAATTGGTTCCTGTCGAGGTGACCACCACTCAGATCAGGACTGTCATCCAGCCTCTTACTAATTACCACACACAGGTGCGCCAAGCTACCCGTGTCGCCACTATCCCAGGCCGTGACGTTGTACAAACTCGTGTTCAGACTGTTGTTCAAACCTCCATTGTCAGGAGCCAACAGCCAGCTATCACCCGTTTTGTAACATCCACACGTGTCCAACAGCTGTTAAAGACATCTATCGTCCGTGGACAGGACGTTCTTAGAACTGCTGTTGCTCAGCGTAAACAAAGTCATACCTTTCACTTCTGTTAACACTCGTTACGAGAATGTCGTTGCTACTCGTCAACAGCTGGTGACAAGAACCAATGTTGCTACCCAGACACGCATCCTCACACAGGTGGTGCCCCAAGAAGTGGTGCGTACACAGGTGGTTCCCACCACCATCTACACTACTCTCTTCGAGACAAGGGTTCAGCCCATCACACAAGTGCAGACCGTTGTCAGGACTCAATACGTCACACCGGTCCCCGTCGTACAAACCCGTCAGGAAGTCAGAACCTCTGTGCTGCAAGTACCCGGTCAAGACCGCGTCGTTAACCGGGAGCTGGTGCAGACCCAACAAAGACAGCAGCTCGTATACCGCACAGTTAACCAAGCTCGCCAAGTTACCGTCACCCAGACAGTTACTTCATCTTGTGGCTATAATTACGATACTCCGGCCGTTCCCTTCAATTTCTAAAAAAAAAAAAAAAAAAAAAAAACAAAAAAACTTTTTGCCACATCTTGACTCCCATCAAAATTACGGACGATGAATCAAAAACATCGAAGATTTTTTTCAGCAAACCAGTTTATATTTCGCTTCCCAGTGAGCTCTGTATGAATGTATGTGAAATACACACCAATATTCCTTTGCAACATTTGTATTACTACCTCTATATAAAACATACACTTTATATGTGATACGCTCTTTAAAGTAAGTATCTTAAACTCACTATCGTTTTACATGATATTAATTCCATATTTTTATGTACACTTTCACTATAATCTTTCTATGAGAGTCTATACACTTATGTTATAGGCATTACTTCTAAGCGAAATTACCTAATCTTTATTCTTCAACTCAACGTTAAATCACACACATTAATTTCATATTTGTATACACTTTCATTGTTACTTTTTTTATATGAAAGTTAATTTTGTTATATATTTGAGGTGTTACTTATAAGTGAAAAAAATATTTCAGAATCATATTTCTATATTTTTTCCATGTCAGTTTCCTCATCAAGTTATCAAATAATATTTTATTCCTTCAGATGAGGACGTTGCTGCTCTCCCTGTTGGTTGGCTGTGCCTTCGGAGCGTCCGTCGAGAGGCCTCGCCGTCAGATCTTCGGAGCTCGCATTAACCTCGAGTCCTCCTATTTGCCGCCAAAGGAAGAAGCCCAATGCAAGCCATCTGTCGTCTACCGCACGCAGCTCCAATATTCTACCGTAGTCGTCCCATCAACCGTCTACAACACAAACGTTCAGTACATTACACAAACATCCGTCCGAACACAGCAAGTCTTCACCACCTTATACTCACAGATCGTCCGCACTCAGCAGGTTCCTTCAGTAAGATACCAAACTCTCACTGTCACCAGCACTCAGGAAAACCTACGCACACAGCTCGTCACTCTTCCTCCTCAGGTCAACTACGTGACTCGTACTCAGCAGATTGTCAGGACCCAAGTGCAGTACCAGACACGGTATGAGACTCGCGTCCAGCAGGTACCTACTACCATCGTCAGAAACGTCGTCTCAACACAGGTAGGTACCTCAGCAGGTGGTTAGCACCGTCTACAGAACACAGACGGTTATAAGAACACAGCAGTTGCCAGATCAGACTCGCATTGTACCTACTACTCAGTACAGCACCCGTTATTCTACTGTAGTCATACCTGCACAGAACGTCGTCAAGGACTACCCAACTTGTCAGGACCAACGTCGTCACCCAAACCATCACACAGCCTGGTCAGACTCGAGTCATCACCTCTACACAGCTGGTTCCTGTCACCACCACAATCTTCTCGCAGGTGGTTCGCACTAACACGCAGATTCAGTACGTAACACGCACACAAGTAGAACAGCGAGTCTCCACCGTCGTCCGTACACAGCAGGTGCCACAGTACAACACAAGGATCTTCACCGGTTCCTCAACGGGTCGTGAGGGACACATTCTCTACCCGAAGTTTTTTCCTACCAACCATCTACGCTCCAAGGACATCGTCTTAAAACCTCACCCTTCCGCTCAGACACGCTAACGACACAGTCCTACAACCTCCTCAGACACAACACTACCCGTCAGAACCGCTCACAGATACAACACTAGAATCGTCTACAACAAAAACTACCAAATACTGACTTCAACCTGTATACAGAAACAGTATAACACCGAGACGGCCACCGCTCACCTGTCAAAGGAACTGTTGTTAAGCTATCCTCAGCGCCTGCTCGCAGCTTTCAAATCAACCCCTAACAGCGTTTAGATCAACAGCAGATATAGCATCGATAAATATCATTACTTAAGGAAATGGGAATTCACTGTATCGACATAAAGATAACGTTTATATAAAGCATGTACCAACATGTTAATAAAGCTTTCCTAACAGAAAATTTTATTGGAAATCCCATTTCCTACCAATCTCATAAATAGATGAACAGAAAATGAAATACAGTGTACATCTGATAATAACCACCATTTCCTTTCCCCTTTTAAGATTAAAAAATGAACTTCCAGTCACAAAATAATCCCAGTGGAAACAACCAAAGATGGCATAAAATACATACATGCTAAATTCATGACCCCCAGATATTGATCGTTATTTTTTTTTATTAAATTTAAAGAGATAACATAGTAACAATGCTAATATGCGCAGCTTGCCAACCATGCAGCCCATAAATTCCCCAGAAAAATGTATTTTTTTTTTTTAGTGTAACAATTTACTATAGATTGCATATTTGCAGTAGATATATAAATATACTACACAGACCTTATAGTACATCGAATAAAGTTACTATGGAAATAATGAGGTCTGTGTGTCGCAATAATCAAGAAAAATAATATCATTTATCCTCGCCACACTGTAAGGGCTGAGAACCACATAATGTCTGACATATAAGGAGAGTAGGCACGCTAGCGACCTTTTCCATGGTTCTTTCCCTCGTTTCCGTGATTTTTAGTTTTTTTTTTCTTGTCTTGTTTTTTTTTCTCACTACTAGCTGACATTTTTGATGCGGAATTCCCAGAATACGATTTGTTCATATCATATTGCTATGATACTAATAATTACAATAGTAATGAAAATAATTGACAAAATTATTCTTGTATTCTATCACTTAAAGAATACTAGTTGTTCTCCAGTTTGTTTACATCTGTAACCAAGGTTCCATCGTCCCTCTGAAAGAGCATAGCGAGCAGCGAGTATAATGAAGATCTATAGAATACATACATATGTATATGTGTGTGGCTTTATATTATGGCATCTTATAGCCATGATAACGCCCATCGTCTCCAGACCCTGTGCGGAGGTCGCGCTGCCTTGTGTTTACAAACTTTTTCGTTGGACTGGTTCCGAGGTTCTTATCGCATTGTGGAATGCGTGCGCCAAAAGAGCCAGTTTCCAGTGTGCTAACGAAAATACAATTGCGGAAAACATCGAAAACCAAACCTTACTTTAGAATAGACAAAAAAAACAGCCAACGATAGACCTGGAACGAGAGACAGAAAAATAGAAAAATGGAACGAATAAAGAGATGAGGAGTGTAAAGAAAAAGATACGATATTAAAGGAAAAAATAGAGAACGGTATTTGGTGATAGACCAAAAGAAAAGAGAAAAGTGACAATGTGTATATGCAAAATCTATCATAAAGATAGGTCAGACAAATCTATGTATAAAAATATGAATAATTATATAATTAAGGCAAGTGCAGGAAGGGGAACTCAAGAGAACAACAAAAACAATGGATAAGAAACACCAGAAAGCGAGAAAGAAATCGTTAGGTAAAACGAGTCGAATAGTCGAGATTATATTAGCACGAGCCAATTCATAAACCGATAAATAAAAATGACGAATCCAAAAAAGAGATCACTGCAAAGAACGCGAGAACATTAAGAAACGACTTAAGAGACTGTGGCAGTAAAACAAGGACAACCTGCACAAGTTGCGCAAGAAAACTAGCGAACTATAGTGGCTAATTACCGCGAAGGTGAGGATTCGCTCCTGGGGGAAATCCCGCGAATACACTCCCGAACCGAGAGATGGCAGGTGGGGTTTGCCAAGGCAGCACGCTGTAGCCTCTGTGTTTTGGTGTTTTTTCGTGATAATTGTAACGGACTTTCCTCCCTTCGCATGATTTCCCCAGTGATCTGTGATCCTTAAATTAAAAAGGTAAACTAATTATATTTGTTTTTGTTGCATAAGTACTCTGTCACCACTCCCAGTAAAACACCAAACTACCTCATTTTATTCTTTTTATTTTACCTTGTGTTCTTAGTTTTATTATAGAAATATAAGTATGTTTACACGTAACTACTTTCGATGCGAGCTCCTTCGCACACACGAACAACCCCTCACTATTTACCCACGTTCACACATACACGAACACTTACACCTACACGCTACTTTCACATACACTCACACTTTATACTGTACAAGCACACAGGAAGCCACAACTCACCAATCAAAATCTACGCGCGCGCACACGGACGCACGCACATGCACGCACGGCACACGTACGCACGCACATAGCACGCACAAGCCATGCACCGCACAGCACATGCACTCACGCACTAACATCGCACGCTCGCCACACAACACGGACGACTCGCACGCACACTCTCGCACGCACAGCCTCGCACAACACACGCTCGCATAACACACACTCGCAAACTACACACTCGGCTAACGCACACGCAACCCATGCACAATCACAGCGAAAACAAACCGTGTCCGTTTGTTTTTTTGTCAGTTGTTTGCCTCAATCATTAGTTTCTCTCCTTTCGCCAATTGCCTGACCAATCTGGACCAACAGTGCTAACCTAACTAAATTGAAAACGTAAAAAACTCGGCAGGTGACATGTAAACGTGGCGTAATATCCCGTAGTGACATCCATCTTAGTACAGTACAGAGGCTGAGATAAATGCAACTGAGCTAAACCGCGACAGAATGATAGTATAGTCTGCCCACTGTTCCTAGCAAGTTCGAAGAGGGGAATAACTCAACTGTGATGCATTGTCTGCAGCTTCATATACCACACCCGACCGGCATTTGAACATGTGTGCAAGCTTGTGAAAACACGCACAAGTGTGTTGAATTCAATGGCAATTCTCGTTATGTAAAGCATCCCTCTGTTTCGTAATCTAATCAAAACAGAAATAAAACAGACATCACGCAACATACTACACTCATTTATAAATGCCACACTAACGCATATGAAAACAAATATTTACACATGCATTTCGATTCAATACAAGGAAAATCTATAACCCGCAATCACATACTTCTAACAATTAACATTAACCCAATTTCATTGTATACGACACGATCATGTTTCCAACATCATGATATTCATTATGAGCACATATATATACAATTACATGACAGTAATCTGTAAAGAATTTATGTTACATTTGAATTAATCGCACGCCTGGCAGTTTTACAATGTCCCAACACAATAACTGTCTTATCTTCCTGACAAACCCAGTAGCTCTTATGAACAATACAAACATCTGACAGCTTTTGTCTCACATGAATATTTTTAACCTATCCACAAATGAGTGTGTGATGTGGTGTGTGAGAGAGAGAGGGAGTACATCTAATAACATATTCAAATATAACAAATAATATATATACTGAATATATATATATACAAATATAGAAGAACATGTGTTCATGAAAATATATATGCATATAATACATTCATATCATATATATACATATATTTAATATTTATACAAAACATACACTACGATATGTAAACCTTATATATATATATATATATATATATATATATTATATTGTATATAATCAAATTATATATATATATAGTGATCTATATAAAAAAAATAAAGTGCATTTATGTATATGCGAGTATAATATTACATATAATGTATCTAAATGCGTGTGCGTATCGTATTTGTTGTGTGTGCACGGGTGTGTTTATATGTTGTTTAAATAAAAATAAGTATAATCTATATCACTGTCTACTATTTGTCTATTAGCAATATCTATCTCCCTCACAAAACAATAAATATAGTAATTATTATCATCAATTTATCCTATAAGAACGAATTAGTGAAGCTGGTGCTTCACTAATAACGTTTCATATAATATATATATAGGATATAATTATATTATATATAGTTATATTCATATTATAACAATCAGACATTAATTCTGTTTACTCGAGCGCGACTTTATATGCAGTTTGCGTGATATAAGTTTTTTTTGCATATAAAATACATAGAAACATAAATAAACAAATAATTTATAAAAACAAATTAATCTCTTAATGAATACATGTATGAAAACATAATAATATAAAGACTACAAACCCAGAATACAAATATATTATATATATTCCTATATAATAAACGTATAAGTATCATAAGTAAATTTAAAGCAATAAATAATCAGTGTTTAATATAAGCTTTCAACCCCATTCGCCAGCTAGATGATCATTTACCCACCAGATTTTTTGTTTGTGACTATGGTGTTTGTTCTCTTCAGAGAAAAGACAACTTAGCTGCATCACACTGAAGATATTTGTTTTAAAGAAATCATGTTGAAAATATTTTAAGTTTTACCCATTTGCAAACTAATCTTAAATGGCTAATGACTACCAACATGTAATAAAGTGACACAACTGATAATATGTCGAACATCCATCCTTTACCCTTTTTTTATATTCAAAGTTGAACTGCCAAAGTACATAAGCCATAAAAGGCATCCAAAATAACATTAAATCAGAATGTTATTTGAACACTAGTTATCCATCGTGTTTATGCTTAACCAAAGATTATAAAATAACAATAATAAAGTACAAAATAAAAAGGAAAGGTAACATGCTTCAGTTCATTACATTCAACTTCCATATAATCGAAGTATCAGAAAATCGAAGTAACTTGCTGAAAAAAATTCGCCAGTTATTCCGCCAATAAGTCATGTTTTGAATTAATTAAATATTTAATAAAAGTGTCAATATAATTAGAGACCAAGAGCCGAAATACCGATGGGAAGAGAGGTGACGAACACGAGAAAATGCGAAAAGAAGAGGGATAGGGAGAGAGAGAGACTGTGCAAACATAGAGGGGTGCAGAAAATATAGACTATGAGTAGGGAAAGAGAAGAACCGAAGGAGAAAGAGAAAAGAAGCTTGGATCCTGGGGAAAGGAAGATAACGGGAATCGTTAAACCATTGAAACAGTGCCCCATCAACAAACTAAAAGCATGTAATTCTTGCGTATGAAAGTGACATATAAAATACATTGGTAGCTTTAGTAATCGATTTAAAAAAAAAAAAAAAAAAAGACCAGAAATGAAGCCCTAAGCAAAAAAAAAAAAAAAAAAAAAAAAAAGAGAGAAATAAGAACGAAACAAAGTGATATCTTATTTGGAATATCCAATGTCTATCGGCTTTGATTGAAGACCACTACCCACATGAGTAATGATCCCTGGAGTGACGTTAGGTTCGAGTCCCTGGTCAGGGAGGGTATTTTTAAGATCAATATCACAGCCGGCATCGTGTTATTCCATCTCCATATACATATATTTTCATTCATTTACTATATATATGTATGTTATATGTGTGTGTGTTGTTGAAGTGGTGTGTGTGTGTGTGTGGTGTGTGATGTGTGTGTGTGTGTTGGTTTGTGTGGTGTGTGTGTGATGTAGTGTGTCTTAATATATGTTCCATATAACACAGTTTACATTATGCACGCATATACGCATTACACACACAATACATACACACGCAGACCCACACACAAATATACATATATGTTTATATATTATTTATATCATATATACATGTGTTGTGTGTGAGCGTGTGTATTGCGAGTGTATTCTCTAACCTAAAATATACAAGAGAGATAAATAAACACATATGAGCATATTTTGTTATACATATAAGCACTCAACAATGTGTGTGTGTGGGTGTTTTTGTTGTGTGTATTGTGGTGTGTGTGTGTGTGTGTGTTGTGTGTGTGTGTGTGTGTGTATTTATGCTTAAACAAATAGATACACTGGGAATAAATATACAAATAATGACATACATTTGTTTATTAGATAATAAACCACACACATACATATATAGGGTGTGTAAACAATAATATATATATATAAAGAATATATATATAAACATAAATTTAAATATGTTGAATATAATATACATAATAAATGATAAGCGAGGGTGACCATACATATCACAAATAAACATTAATCTGTTATTATAATTATCATATCATATGCACACACAATTGTGCATATATATATAAAAGATCGAAATATAGATAATAGATAGATAGATAGGATCTATAGATAGATAGATAGAATAGAAAGATAGATATATATAAAGATATAATGTATGTCTGTAACATAAGAAACATTAAAAGACGCACAATGACTCGATACATAGTAGATTTCCATTGTCTAAGCGCTTATTTGAACATGATATTGATAAGTGTTTTTGCCCAAATGGTGATTTATATATAAAAGAATTCCTGAGTATTGGGGCTATAGTATCTTAAATAGAAGACACGATACTTAATAGATATTCATTCTGTATTCGTACGTGTATTTGACATAAGTTTTAATCCTCTTTTATGCCCGGATGGTGACTGATTCGCTGGACAGATCTTACCTTCCTTTCCTTAACGGTAATGTGCGTCGTAATTGTTATCCGCTCAGCAGCATCCGAAGTGGGCGGCGTAACGAAGAAACCGTAGGTAATTGGTCCATCTATTTCCCGAATAATGGATGCCTACAGTGTCACAGCAAGAAACAATATACGTATACTTTTCAGACTCTTGAAGTAAAATTTCAGTGTCTGGTAATCCATACAAATCTAATAATCCAAAATGTCCTGAAAAGGCGTGCTCATTTACATAATGGAATTAAAAGTATGAAATGGCAGTAGAAATAACAGTGCGGGCATTACCAACCCCTCTCGACCTTACCTGACGTCCTTGAACCGTAAAAATTAGAAATATGAATGAGACATCCACCGGAGTATAAATAGCGCTACACTTCCAATAATCTCCCATAGTCCCTGAACTTGAACCTCAATTCCCACCTTCTCTACCTCACCTCTCTACTGGATACCTGAAAGGTAGGACTAACTAATGCCATCACGAGTTTGAATAAGTTAATCTTGTAGCGTTTATAGCATTACGAAAACGCAATGGGTGATAGACAGATATTGAAGTATACCCGCGTTCGAATACATTTATGTATGTCTTTTATTGCGTGAAACCACTATGTAAAAGTGTATGCTTCTGCATTATAAACGTCTGTGTATATATATTTATATATCATATATATGTATCTGCATGTATGTATATGTTTGCATTGTATACATCTGTGTACATATATGTGAATAATGCATATATAATGTATAATGTATAATTAGTGTGTGTTCGCCCGCAAGTATATATATAATAGTCATATATGCATGTGAACACACGACACATGTAATATATTATTTATGTATGTATGTAAGCCCATGTCAAAGGATTGTTATCCTTAATTTATCATGCCAACCTTTTTTTTTTTTGTATTTTTTTTTTTATCAACACCATTAAGTGAATACGGATTCTGTCATAGGTTCGGACAAAGCAAGCCAATCGCCAGAGAGAGACAAGTGTGGATATAGCAAATTTCTCAATAAAACACAGCGAAACACCTTTAATGTCTTGGATTTGCCGCAAAACAAGCTAACAAACGGAAAATGATATATCAACGTCTCAACTAATTTCCAATTTCCAATTTTTAAAAATCGAAGACTCCAAATGCCCAAACACGCCAAAGAACCAAAGCCTTTGCGGTATTAAATTTATACTAATATATAACCATATTCAGAAACTGTTCATACCTCGTCACTCACTCGGAATCAATCCTGTACTTGTTCTAATACCCAGATGTGACAATACTCAACGAGCTCATCCTGGCGATAAAGTACTCTCGTTTCAGCCCACACCGCATGGATAAGTTGCACAGATATAGGGGGGGCGTAGTGATTGGACTTTATTCCCAAATGATGAACGAGAACGCTCGGCCTTCCGAATCATCCGCGCTCTGAATCTGTGGAATTTCTCTTTGCAGGATGTGCGCTTCACGCGACTATGCTGCTGCTGGCTCTGGCCTCGGCCGAACCCCAGGGATACAATTACCCGGAACCCGACAACCAATATCTTCCTCCCGCAAAATGCAACCTTGCTCCTGTCACCTCCGTCGTCTATAACACTCAGCTTCAGACCTCGGTCCGCCTCCAGACCGTCAATCAACTCAACACTCAGTATAGAACCACGACCATTGTCAGGCAACAGGTGGCACCAACCACACTTTTCCAGACTCGTGTTCAGACGCAGGTCCAGTATCAGACTAGCGTGGTTCGTCAAACAACAATTCGTGCTATTGATAGGTTTGTCACACAGACCGTTCCAAGCTCACCTCTTGTGCAAACTCGTTTCGTCACTTCAACCCGTGTGGTGCCACAGATCAACTACGTCACGCGTACACAGGTGCAGACACAGGTGGTTCCTGTCCAGATAACCACCACTCAGATCAGGACTCTCGTCCAGCCTATTACTAATTACCAAACACAGCAGCGCCAAGCTACCCGTGTTGTCACTGTCCCAGGCCGTGACGTTGTACAAACTCGTGTTCAGACAGTTGTTCAGACCTCCATTGTCAGGAGCCTACAACCAGCTATCACCCGTTTTGTAACATCCACACGTGTGCAACAGCTGCTAAAAACATCTATCGTCCGGGGACAGGACGTTCTTACAACTACTGTTGTTCAGCGTCAACAAGTCATTCCTTTCACTTCTCTTAACACTCGTTACGAGAATGTTGTTGCTACTCGTCAACAGCTGCTGACCAGAACTAACGTTGCTACCCAGACACGCATCCTCACACAGGTGGTGTCCCAAGAAGTGGTGCGTACACAGTTGGTTCCCATCACCATCTACAACACTATTTTCGAGACAAGGGTTCAGCCCATCACAAAGGTGCAGACCGTTGTCAGGACCCAGTACGTCACACCGGTCCCCGTTGTACAAACCCGTCAGGAAGTCAGAACCTCTGTGCTCCAAGTACCAGGCCAAGACCGCGTCGTTAACCGGGAACTGGTGCAGACCCAACAAAGACAACAGCTCGTGTACCGCACAGTCAAGCAACCTCGCCAAGTTACCGTCACTCAGACAGTTACTTCCTCTTGTGGATATAATTATGATGCTCCAGCTGTTCCCTTCAATTTCTAAAGATGAAAAATTTACTCCGTTCCACAACGATTACATCATCTTGATTCCCATCAAAGTTAAGCACGATGAAATAACAAAGATGCATTTTCAGCAAATCTGTTTATATTTCGCTTCCCAGTGAACTCAGTATGAATGTAAATGTCAAATACACACCAATATTCCTATGCAACACTTTTATTACTACCTCTATATAAATTATACACTATATATTACATACTCTTCGAAGTAAGTATCAACTTCAGCTGTTTAACATGGTATTATTATTTTTTTATTTTTTATTATGCGACTATTTTACTATTATCTTTCAATAAAAGTCTATACTTTTATGCCCTAGGCATTGGCTCTAAGAGAAATTGATTAATTTTAAAATCATTTCTATATTTATTCCACGTCAGTTTACTCATCAATTTAATCTAATCGTAGTAATAGTATTGCATTCTTTAGGATGAGGACGCTGCTGCTCTCCCTGCTGGTCGGCTGTGCCTTCGGAGCGTCCGTCGAGAGGCCTCGACGTCAGATCTTCGGAGCTCGCATTAACCTCGAGTCCTCCTATTTGCCGCCAAAGGAAGAAGCCCAATGCAAGCCATCTGTTGTTTACCGCACGCAGCTCCAATATTCTACCGTAGTCGTCCCATCAACCGTCTACAGCACAAACGTCCAGTACATTACACAAACATCCGTCCGAACACAGCAAGTCTTTACCACCTTATACTCACAAATCGTCCGCACTCAGCAGGTTCCTTCAGTAAGATACCAAACTCTCACTGTCACCAGCACTCAGGAAAACCTACGCACACAGTTCGTCACTTTTCCTCCTCAGGTCAACTACGTGACTCGTACTCAACAGAGTATCAGGACCCAAGTGCAGTACCAGACACGGTATGAGACTCGCGTCCAGCAGGTACCTACCACCGTCGTTAGAAACGTCGTCTCGACACAGGTGGTACCTCAGCAGGTTGTCAGCACCGTCTACAGAACACAGACGGTTATAAGAACACAGCAGTTGCCAGATCAAACTCGTATTGTACCCACTACTCAGTACAGCACTCGTTATTCTACTGTAGTCATACCTGCACAGAACGTCGTCAGAACTACCCAGCTTGTCAGGACCAATGTCGTCACCCAAACCATCACACAACCTGGTCAGACTCGAATCATCACCTCTACACAGCTGGTTCCTGTCACCACCACCATCGTCTCGCAGGTGGTTCGCACTAACACGCAGATTCAGTATGTAACACGAACACAAATAGAACAGCGAATCTCCACTGTCGTTCGTACACAACAGGTGCCACAGTACAACACAAGGATCGTCACCGTTCCTCAACGGGTCGTGAGGACACAGTTCTCTACCCGAGTGGTTCCTACAACCATCTACGCTCAGAGGACAGCGTCTTCATACATCAACCTTCCCGCTCAGACACGCTACGTCACAGTCACTACAACCTCCGTCAGGACACAACAACTACCCGGTCAGAACCGCACTCAATACAACACTAGAATCGTCTACAACACCAATTACGTGACTTCTACCGTATACAGAGAACAGTATAACACCGTGACGGCCACCGCTACCGTCAAAGGAGACTGTGGTTACAGCTACCCAGCGCCTGCTCGCGCTTTCAACCCCTACAGCGGTTAGATCAACAGCAGATATTGCATCGGTGAAATAGCATTTCTTAAGGGAAATGGGAATTCATCTGTATCACATTAAAGATATCGTTTTATAGAAATCATGTACCACATGTTTAAAGCTTTCCTAACAGTAATTTGGAAAGTCCCATGTCCTACCAATATCATATATAATTACTAAAATGTAATAAAGTGTACATCGATAATAAGCCACATTTTCCTTTTCCCTTTTAGAGATTAAAAAATGAACTGCCAGTCTACATAAGCCAGTGGAGACAACCAAGATGGCATAAAATCAGACATGCTAATTCAGACCCCAGTTATTGATCGTTATTTTTTTTTATTTTTAAAGAGATTACATAGTAACAATGCTAATATGCAGCAGCTTGCCAGACCAGGCAGGCATATATTTCCCAGAAAAAAGTATTTTTTTGGTAACAATTTACTATAGTTTGCATATTTGCAGGTAGATATAGTAAATATACATACACAGACCTTATAGTACATTCGTATAAAGTTACTATGGAATTAATGAGTCTGTGTGTCGCAATAATCAAGAAAATATTTCCATTATCTCGCCACACTGTAAGGGCTGAGAACCACATAATGTCTGCTTCAATAAGGAGGTGGCACGCTAGCACTGTTTCCATGGTTCTTTCTCGTTTCCGTGTTTTTTTGTTTTTTGTTTCTTGTCTTGTTTTTTTTCTCACTACTGCTGACATTTTTGATGCGGTAATTCCCAGTAATACGATTTGTTCATATCATATGCTATGATACTAATAATTACAATAGTAATGAAAATAATTGACAAAATTATTTCTTGTATTTATCATTTAAAGATACTAGTTGTTCTCCAGTTTGTTTACATCTGTTAACCAAGTTCCATCGTCCCTCTGAAAGAGCAGGAGCGAGCAGCGAGTATATGAAGATCTTTAGAATACATACATATGTATATGTGTGTGGCTGTATATTATGGCCTTCTTATAGCCATGATAACGCCCATCGTCTCCAGACCCTGTGCGGAGGTCGGCGCTGCCTTGTGTTTACAAACTTTCGTTGGACTGGTTCCGTGGTTCTGATCGCCAGTGTGAATGCGTGCGCCAAAAGAGCCAGTTTCCGTTGTGCTATCGAAAATACAATGCGGAAAACATCGAAAACACCGTCTTTAGAATAGTCAAAATATAACAGCCAACGATACAGCTGGAACGAGAGACAGAAAATAGAAAGGGGATCGGAATAAAGAGAGAGGAGGGAAAGAAAAAGATACGGAGTATTAAAGGAATAAAGAGAGAACGGTTGGGAGAGACAAAAAGAAAAGAGAAAAGGAAATGTGTAGATGCAATATATCATAAAGAGAGGTCAGACATATATATGTATAAATATATGAATAATTATATAATTAAGGGCAGTGCTGGAAGGGGTACTCAAGAGAAAACAAAAACAAGGGATAAGAAACACCAGAAGAGCGAGAAGAGAATCGATTAGGTAAACCGAGTCGAATTGTCGTGATTAGATTTGCACGAGCAATTCATATACCGAGAAATAAAAATGACGAATCCAAAAAAGAGATCACTGCAAAGAACGCGAGAACCATTAAGAAACGATCTTATGAGACTGTGGCATTAAACAAGGGACAACTGCACTAGTTGCGCAGAAAACTAGCGAACTATAGTGGCTAATTACCGCGAAGGTGAGGATGCGCTCCTGGGGGAAGCCCGCGAGACACTCCCGAGACAGAGAGAGGGCAGGCTGGGGTTTGCCAAGGCAGCACGCTGTAGCCTTCTGTGTTTTGGTGTTTTTTCGGATATTTGTAACGGACTCCCTTCGACAGTGGATTTCAACAGTGACCTGTGATCTTATATTAAAAAGGTAAAGCTAATTATATTGGTTTGTGCATATGTACGCTGTCACTCTCCCAGTAAAACACCAGAACTCCTCATTTTATTTCATTTTGATTTTACCTTGTGTTCTTAGTTTTAAGATAGAATATGAGTATGTTTACACGTAACTACGTTCGTGCGAGCTCTCGCACACACGAACAACCCCTCACGTAGTTACCCTCGTTCACACATACACGTACACTTACACATACACGCATACTTGCACATACACGCACACTTATACGTACAAGCACGCACACCCACACGCGCGCGCACACGGACGCACGCACATGCACGCACGCACACGGACGCACGCACATGCACGCACGCACATGCACGCACGCACATGCACGCACGCACACGCTCGCACACACACGGACGCTCGCACGCACACGCTCGCACGCACATGCTCGCAAACACACGCTCGCAAACACACACTCGCAAACACACACTCGCACGCACACGCACCCATGCACAATCACACACCGGCGTTTGTTTTTTCTGTTGGTTGCCTCAATCATTAGGTTCTCCTTTCGGCCAATTGCCTTGACCAATCTGGACCACAGTGCTACCACGAAATGAAAACGTAAAAACTCGGCAGGTGACATGTGAAACGTGGCGTATGAGCCCGTAGAGTGACATCATCTTAGTACGAGCAGAGGCTGAGATAAATGCAACTGAGCTAACCGCGACAGAATGATAGTTATCTGCCCACTGTTCCTGCAATTCGAAGAGGGGAATAACTCAACTGTGATGCATGTTCTTGCAGCTTCATATACCACACCCGACCGGCATTTGTACATGTGTGCAAGCTTGTGAACACGCACGTGTGTTGAATTTCAATGGCAATTCCTCTGTTATGTAAAGCACCCTCTGTTTTCGTATCTATATAAAAACAGAAATAAAACAGACATGCACGCAACCATACACTCATTTATAAATGCACACTAACGCATATGAATACAAATATTTACACATGCTTTTCGATTCATCAAGGAAAATCTACCCGCAATCACATACTATCTAACAATTAACATTAACCCTTTCATTGATACGCTCGATAATGTTTCCATCAGCACTGGATATTCATTTATGGCACATATATTTACAATTACATGACAGTATTCTGTAAAGAATGTATTTACATTTGAATTTAATCGCACGCCTGGCAGTTTTACAATGTCCCAACACAATAACTTCTTTATCTTCCTGACAAACCCAGGTAGCTCTTCATAACAGATCAATCATCTGACAGCTTTTGTCTGCACATGATTATTTTTTACATATACACATATGAGTGTGTGTATGTGTGTGTGTGAGAGAGAGAGGGAGTACATATATATACATATTCAAATATATCATATATATATATATATGTATATAGATATATACATATATATAAACAGGTGTGCATGTATATGATATATGCATATATACATTCATATACATATATATACATATATTTATATTTATACAAACATACATACGTATATGTATACTTATATATATATATATATATATATATATATATGTATATGTATATAGATCAAATATATATATATATATATATATATATATATATATATGCATGTATGTATATGCGTGTATATATTTACATATATATGTATATAAATGCGTGTGCGTATGCGTATGTGTGTGTGTGCACGGGTGTGTGTATATGTGTTTATATAAAAATATGTATATCTATATCACTGTCTACTATTTGTCTATAGCAATATCTAACTCTCTACATAACTATATATATATAATTATATCTATCTATTTATCTATATGAACGTATTAGTGAAGCTGGTGCTTCACTAATACGTTCATATAGATAAATAGATAGATATAATTATATATATATAGTTATATCATATTTATAACAATCTGACTTTATGCTGTTCCGAGCGCGACTTTAGATGCTGTTTGCGTGACTTTAAGTTGCATATAAAATACATAGAAACATAAATAAACTAATATTTTATATAAACATTTATCTCTTTATTGTATACATGTATGAATACATAAATATATATATAGACGACATACACAGATATATATATATTTTTTATATATTCCTATATATAAATGTATATGTATTCATAAGTATATATACAGAGCATATATATCAGTGTTTATATAAGCTTTCAACCCCTTCGCCAGCTAGATGATCTTTTACAACAGATGTTGTTTGGTGAATATGGTGTTTCTTCAGAGAAATGACAACTTAGCTGCATCACACTGAAGATATTTGTTTAAAGAAATCATGTTGAAAATATTTTAAGTTTTCCCATTTGCTAACTTAATCTTATGCGAATGACTACCAACATGTAATAAAGTGAACAACGATAAATGTCGTACATCATCCTTTACCCTTTTTTAGATTCAAAAGTTGAACTGCCAATGTACATAAGCCAGTAAAGGCATCCAATATAACATTAAATCAGAATGTTATTTGAAACACTAGTTATCCATCGTGTTTGCTTATCCATAGATTATAAAATAACAAGAATAAAGGACAAAATAAAAAGGAAAGGTAAGCATGCTTCAGTTTCATTACATTCATCTTCCATATTATCGAAGGATCAGAAAATCGAGTACTGCTGAAAATAATTCGCCAGTTATTCCGCCAATAGTCTTGTTTGAGTAATTAATGTTTTAATAAAAGTGTCAATATATGAGAGACCAAGAGCGAATACAGATGGGAAGAGAGGTGACGAACACGAGAAAATGAGAAAGAGAGGGATAGGGGAGAGAGAGAGACTGTGCAAACATAGAGGGGGGCAGAAATATAGACTATGAGGGAGGGAAAGAGAAGAACGAAGGAGAAAGAGAAACGAAGCGTGGACTGGGGAAAGGAAGATAACGGGAATCGTTAAACCATTGAGAACAGTGCCCCTTCAACATTCTAATAGCATGTATTTCTTTGCGGTATGAAAGTCATATAAATACATTGGTAGCTTAGTAATCGGATTTAAAAAAAAAAAAAAAAAAAAGACAGAAATGAAGACCCTAAGCAAAAAAAAAAAAAAAAAAAAAAAAAAAGAGAGAAAAGAACGAAACAAAGTGATATATTAGGTGTGTGGAATTCCAATGTCTACGGCTTTGTTGATACCACTACCCACATGAGTAATGATCCCTGGAGTGACGTAGGTTCGAGTCCTGGTCAGGGAGGGTTGTTTTAGATCAATATCACTGCGGCATCGTGTTATTCCATCTTCCATATACATATATTTTCATTCATTAATATATATATGTATGTATATGTGTGTGTGTGTGTATGTGTGTGTGTGTGTGTGTGTGTGTGTGTGTGTGTGTGTGTGTGTGTGTGTGTGTGTGTGTGTGTGTGTGTGTCTTAATATATGTACATATAAACAGTTTACATGTATGCACGCATATACGCATACACACACATACATACACACGCAGACACACACACATATATACATATATGTTTATATATTATTTATACATATATACATGTGTGTGTGTGTGCGTGTGTATGTGCGAGTGTTTCTCCTTACCTATATATACAGAGAGATAAATAAACAAATATGAGCATATTTTGGTTTATACATTATAAGCACGCATACAAATGTGTGTGTGTGTGTGTGTGTGTGTGTGTGTGTATGTGTGTGTGTGTGTGTGTGTGTGTGTGTGTGTGTGTGTGTGTGTGTATTTATGCTTATACATATAGATACACTGAGAGATAAATATACAAATATGAGCATACTTTTGTTTATGCATAATAAACACACACACATACATATTTGGGTGTGTAAATATATATATATATATATATATATATATATAAACATATATTTATATATGTGAATATATATACATATATAAATATATGCGTGGGTGTCATACATATCACAAATATACATATATCTGTTATTTTATATTTTCATATTCATATGCACACACAAGTGTGCATATATATATATAGATAGATAGATAGATAGATAGATAGATAGATAGATAGATAGATAGATAGATAGATAGATAGATAGATAGATAGATAGATATATGTATGTATGTACATAAGAATCATTATTAGACGCACAATGACTCGATACATAGTAGATTTCCATTGTTCGTGCGCTTATTTGACATGGATTTTGATAAGTGTTTTTGCCCAAGATGGTGATTGATTTATAAAAGAAATTCTGTGTTTTGGGGGCTATAGTTTCTTATAGAAGACACGATACGTAATAGGATTCAGTTCCTTTATTCGTACGTGTATTTGACATAAGTTTTAATCCCTGCTTTTGCCCGAGATGGTGACTGATTCGCTGGACAGTTCTTACTTTCCTTTCTTAACGGTATGTGCGTCGTATTGTTATCCTCAGCAGCATCCGAAGTGGGCGGGCGTAACGAAGAAAGCCGTAGGTGATTGGTCATCTAATTTCCCGAAATAATGGAGGCCTACAGTTGTCACACAAGAAACAATATACGTTTACTTTCAGACTCTTGATGTATAATTTCAGTGTCTGGTAATCCATACAAATCTTATATTCCAAAATGTCCTGAAAAGGCGTGCTCATTTAACATAATGGAAATGAAAAGTAGGAATGGCAGTAGAAATAACAGTGCGGGCATTACCAACCCCTCTCGACATTACCGACGTCCTTGAACGTAAAATTTAGAAATATGAATGAAACAGTCCACCGGAGTATAAATAGCGCTACACTTCCATTAGATCTACAGAGTCCCTGAACTTGACCCTCAAGTCACTTCTACCTCACCTCTCTACTGGATACCTGAAAGGTAGGACTACTAATGCCTCACGAGTTTTGAAGAAGTGAATCTTGTAGCGTTTATAGCAGTACGGAAAACGCAATGGGTGATAGGACAGTTAAGTGAAGTATAACCGCGTGCGAATCATTTATTGTATGTCTTTTATTGCGTGAAACCAACTATGTAAAAGTGTTATGCTCTGCAGTATAAACGTCTGTGTATATATATTTATATATTCATATATATGTATCTGCATGTATGTATATGTTTGCATGTATACATCTGTGTACATATATGTGTATATGCATATATATGTATATGTATATTTGTGTGTGTGCGCGCATGTATATATATATATTCATATATGCATGTGAACACACGCACACATGTATATATGTATTTATGTATGTATGTATGCATGTCAAAGGATTGTTATCCTTAATATATCATGCAACCGTTTTTTTTTTGTTTTTTTTTTTTTATCAACACCATTAAGTGAATTAAGGAATTCTGTTCATGGTTCGGACAAAGCAAGCCAATCGCCAGTGAGAGACAAGTGTGGATTAGCAAATTTCTCAATATACAGCGAACACCTTTATGTCGTGATTTGCCTGCGAAAACAAGCTATACAACGGAAAATTGAATATATTCAACGTCTCATACTAATTTCCAATTTAAAAATCTGAAGACTCCTAATGCCCAAACACGCCAAGAACCAATGCCTTTGCGGTATTAAATTTATACTAATATATATCCATATGCAGAATCTGTTCTATCCTCGTCACTCACTCGGAATCAATGCCCTGTACTTGTTCTATACACCAGGTGACAAGTCTCACGGCTCATCTGGGCGATAAAGTCCTCTCGGGTCAGCCCACACCGCATGGAGAAGTTGCACAGATAGAGGGGCGTGTGATTGGACTTTATTCCCAAATGAGTGATCGAGACGCGGGCCTTCCAATCACCGCTGCTCTAATCTGTGGAATTTCTCTTTGCAGGATGTGGCGCTTCACGGCGACGTTGCTGCTGCTGGCTCTGGCCTCGGCCGAACCCCAGGGATACAATTACCCGGAACCCGACAATCAATATCTTCCTCCCGCAAAGTGCAAGCTTGCCCCTGTCACCTCCGTCGTCTACAACACTCAGCTTCAGACCTCGGTCCGCCTTCAGACCGTCAATCAAATTAATACTCAGTATACAACCACGACCATTGCCAGGCAACAGGTGGTACCAACCACACTTTTCCAGACTCGTGTTCAAACGCAGGTCCAATATCAGACCAGCGTTGTTCGACAAACTACTATTCGTGCTATTGATAGGTTTGTCACACAGACCGTTCCAAGCCCACCTGTTGTACAAACTCGATTTGTCACTTCAACCCATGTGGTGCCAGAGGTCAACTACGTTACACGTACACAGGTGCAGACACAGGTGGTTCCTGTCCAGGTGACCACCACTCAGATCAGGACTGTCATCCAGCCTCTTACTAATTACCACACACAGGTGAGCCAAGCTATCCGTGTCGTCACTATCCCAGGCCGTGACATTGAACAAACTCGTGTTCAGACTGTTGTTCAAACCTCCATTGTCAGGAGCCAACAGCCAGCTATCACCCGTTTTGTAACATCAACACATGTGCAACAGCTGTTGAAGTCATCTATCGTCCGTGGACAGGACATCCTTAGAACTACTGTTGCTCAGCGTCAAGAAGTCATACCTTTCACATCTATTAACACGCGTTACGAGAATGTCGTTGCTACTCGTCAACAGTTGGTGACCAGAACTAATGTTGCTACCCAGACACGCATCCTCACACAAGTGGTGCCCCAAGAAGTGGTGCGTACACAGGTGGTTCCCACCACCATCTACACCACTCTCTTCGAGACAAGGGTTCAGCCCATCACACAAGTGCAGACGGTTATGAGGACCCGGTATGTCACACCGGTCCCCGTCGTACAAACCCGTCAGGAAGTCCGAACCTCTGTACTGCAAGTACCCGGCCAAAACCGCGTCGTTAACCGGGAGCTGGTACAGACCCAACAAAGACAAGAACTCGTGTACCGCACAGTCAACCAACCTCGCCAAGTTACCGTCACTCAGACAGTTACTTCCTCTTGTGGCTATAATTACGATGATCCGGCCGTTCCTTTCAGTTTCTGAAGAGAAAAAAAAAATCATGCCAAGATTATATCATCTCGATTCCCATCAAAGTTACGAACGATGAATCAAACCTGTTTATATTTCGTTTCACAGTGAGCTGTGTGAATGTATATGTGAAATACACACCGATATTCCTATGCAACACTTTTATTATTATCTCTATATAAAATAAACTTTGTATGTGATATGCTCTTTAAAGTAAGTATCTTAAACTCACTATCGTTTTACATGATGTTAAATCCGTTATGCGACACTTTCACAATTATCTTTTTACGAAAGTCTGTACTGTTATATGTCATAGGCATTAGTTCTAAGTGAAATTAATTCATTTTAAAATCATATTCCTATGCCCATTCCACGTCAGTTTATTCATTATTTTGTGTAATAATAATATTGTGTTCCTTAGGATGAGGACGCTGTTGCTCACCCTGCTAGTCGGCTGCGCTTTCGGGGCGTCCGTCGAGAGGCCTCGCCGTCAGATCTTCGGAGCTCGCATTAACCTCGAGTCTTCTTATTTGCCGCCAAAGGATGAAGCCCAATGCAAGCCATCTGTCGTCTACCGCACGCAGCTCCAATATTCTACTGTAGTCGTCCCATCAACCGTCTACATCACAAACGTTCAGTACATCACACAAACATCCGTTCGAACACAGCAAGTCTTCACCACCTTATACTCACAGATCGTCCGCACTCAATCGGTTCCTTCAGTAAGATACCAAACGTTCACTGTCACGAGCACTCAGGAAAACCTACGTACACAGTTCGTGACTCTTCCTCCTCAGGTCAACTACGTGACTCGTACACAGCAGATTGTCAGGACCCAAGTGCAGTACCAGACACGGTATGAGACTCGCGTCCAGCAGGTACCTACTACCATCGTTAGAAACTTCGTCTCAACACAGGTAGTACCTCAGCAGGTGGTCAGCACCGTCTACAGAACACAGACAGTTATAAGAACACAGCAGTTGCCAGATCAAACTCGTATTGTACCCACTACTCAGTATAGCACCCGTTATTCTACTGTAGTCATACCTGCACAGAACGTCGTCAAGACTACCCAGCTTGTCAGGACCAACGTCGTCACCCAAACCATCACACAACCTGGTCAGACTCGAGTCATCACCTCTACACAGCTGGTTCCTGTCACCACCACCATCTTCTCGCAGGTGGTTCGCACTAACACGCAGATTCAGTATGTAACGCGTACACAAGTAGAACAGCGAGTCTCCACCGTCGTCCGTACACAGCAGGTGCCACAGTACAACACAAGAATCGTCACCGTTCCGCAGCAGGTCGTGAGGACACAGTTCTCTACCCGAGTGGTTCCTACAACCATCTACGCTCAGAGGACAGCGTCTTCATACATCAACCTTCCCGCTCAGACACGTTATGTTACAGTCACTCAAACCTCCGTCAGGACACAACAACTGCCTGGTCAGACCCGAGCTCAATACAACACCAGAATCGTCTACAACACCAATTACGTGACTTCTACCGTTTACAGGGAACAGTATAACACCGTGACGGCCACCGCTACCGTCAAAGGAGACTGCGGCTACAGCTACCCAGCGCCCGCTCGCGCCTTCAACCCCTTCGCCAGCTAGAAGATATTTTACAACAGATAGTGTTTCTTCAGAGAAATGAGAATTTATCTGCATCATATTAATGAAATCAGTTTAAAGAAATCATGTACAAAATGTTTTAAGCTTTCCTAACACCAATTTGGAAAGGAATTTGTTATCTTATGTGCATAATTACCATGTAATAAAGTGACAACGATAAATGTCTTACATTTTCCTTGGCCCTTTTTTTACATTCAAAAGTTGAACTGCAATTGTACATCAGACTCCCAATATAACATTAAATCACACATGTTATTTGAAACACCAGTTATTCATCGTGTTTGCAGATGATAAAAGAACGAGAATAAAAGACAAAATGAAAAGGAAAATAAAACATGCTTCAGTTTCTTTATATACGTCTACCACAGCATCGGAGGATCAGAAAATCAAGTACAATGAATAAGTCGCCAATTATTCTGTTAGAGTAATTGATGCTTTAATAGACAGAAATATGTGATATATTAGGTGTGTGGAATTTCAATGTCTACGTCTTCATAAGGCCCATGCTCAAAAGGAATCTGCCTGTACTGTGGAAATTAACATTTCCATTTTTACTTTTGCTACTGAAATTTGAGAAACATCAAATCTCTCGGGGATTCCCGTTAAGGAGGTGTCTTGGTAGTGTCAGGCAGATATATCTACCTGACAAGATCCTTGCCGCTACCCATGGTGCAGCAATATGTTCTGTTAATGTGGAGAGAAGTATAAAGAAGATATATGAAGGCAACAGATGTATTAGGAAACATCATATGAAATATAACCGGAATAAAAAAAGCCCGAGCAGAAAAACAATCTTCCTGTTTCTGAGGAACAAGGAACTGGGAGATAATGTTCAACAGAACAGGCAATCCAGGGGGTTGTCTGTTTTTTGTTTTGGTAATTCTGGTAATTCTGGTATTGAAAGGTTATACATACAATTTTTTTTTTTTTGTTATTTACTAATTATTTGCTTAATACAAGAAAATAAGATCTGAAACCATCGTTTATTACAATATATATTACATACATATATGCATATACACAAAATATATATATATAATTCGTAAATAGATATATGTATATATATATTTATATATATATATATATATATGTATATATATATATATATATATGCATATATGTGTGTGTGTGTGTATGTGTATATATATATATATATATATTGTATAAAAGGTATGAATGAGAATTAATATCTTCACAATACAAGAGATGTATTTGACCGGTTTCGACTATGTCTTCGTCAGAAATACATACATTTAAGGGAAATACAGAGTATATATATATTAGACATGAGGTGATGGACTACCTGACGACTGTGACCTCCCACTTGTTGACCGTATAATTGCAGCTGCGACCTTGGATAGTTTGAATCTACCCGACGCTGCGTTGATGCTTTTCTCCGTCGCGATGTAAGCAGCTTCCATTACCTTCCTTTTCTGTATGTATAGTCCTCCATGGACTATTTTTGCTTCCTTCCAATTGGGTAGATGTCCAGCTTCATCTACATGTACCACCATGGCGTTGGAAGTTCTATGGTGACGGATGTCAGCTCGATGTTCGCTGATCCTGGTGCTGAAACCTCGGCCTGTTTCACCATAGTAAGCTGTATCGCAACTGCTGCAGGGTATGCGATATACAGCACTGTTAGGGTTGTTACTGAGCTGCTTCTTGTCCCGTATCATGTCATGTATCTTTTTCCCGGATGTGCTAGCGATTTTCACATTATCGCCAAAATATCTGCTAATCGTCTGGGAAATGTTACACGACGGTAATACGAGAAAATCATTAGAAGAAGATGCAGGGTTAGGTTTCGTGAGAATATTCTCCGCCTTCTTCCTGAGGTTTAAAAGGAAGCCTCTGGGGTATTTATGATTCATAAAGGAATTAACAACAAAGGCAACCTCATCCTCAAGAAATTCAGGGCTGCAGATCCTCAGTGCTCTGAGGAAGAAGCCGATTACAACGCCAGATTTTGTTTTGTTGCTGTGGGCGGAGTAGTAATGAATATAATCATTTTTGTTTGTAGGCTTCCTGTATACAGAGAAACGTAGGCCGTTGTCACCCCGATGGATCAGAGTGTCCAAGAAAGGTAATTTCTGATCCTCTTCCTCTTCCACGGTGAACTGGATTTTCTCGTGGACGGAGTTAAGTCGCGTCAGTATATGTTGTAAGCACGACCTTCTGGGGACAACAACGAGGACATCATCTACGTATCGAAGCCAAGTTGAGTGCCTGCCGATTATATCCATATAATTATCACTCTCCAGCGTCTCCATGAACAGGCAGGCCATGACTGCACTCAGGGGGGAGCCCATGGCAAGACCACTTATCTGCTGGTATTCTTCCCCAGCAAATTCAAAGTAGCCGAAGTCCACGCATAACTTCACCAGGCGAACGAAGTTATGTCTCGGCAGTGGAAGTTCTGCGTCTGTCATGGAGCTGGTGACCCTCTCGACCGCTCGGACTGCTCCGTCTGTGGGTACATTGGTGAAGAGGGATTTAACATCAAAACTGGCAAGCTTTTTATTTTTATAACCGGAACTCTGAAGACGTCTGATGAGGTCCCCAGAGTTCTTCAGGTGGGAATCACTGATGACTCCCATAGCGCCGGAGAGGGGTTTAGCCAAATACTTAGCCAAACGATGGGGAGCGCTGCCAATCCCAGAGGTGATCGGTCTCATCGGTATGTCTGCCTTGTGTAACTTCGGGAGACCTCTCATGGACGGGTTGCGGGGGGCCTCCTCCAGCAGGTGAAGTAGACTTTTACCTTTAGCTGAACGCAGGAGTAAATCCCTCGCCTTCTTTTTGAATCTGGCAGCTTCCATCTCCCCCTCACCTTTCGTTACTTTCCTGTAAACAGAAGCATCGGAAAGTAAATTGTTCATTTTAAGTGTATATTCACTTTTATCCATAACAACGATACCTCCACCCTTATCAGCCTGAGTGATGACGATGGTCTCGTCGTCACGAAGGCCCTTCAGCGCGGTGATGTATCTGCGTGGGATCGCCGGGGGGCGTGACGATGCATCAGCCATGCAGCATGCAGCAATCCCTTGAACGAACCCTTTGTCGACTTCACTATCGACCCAACGGTGGTTCGCGATGACGTAGTCTATTAGGTCCTTGCTTTCCTGCCCGGTGCTGAATTTTAGGCCAAGGGAGAGGGCTTCTCTTTCCGAGGGAAAGTAACGAAAGGTGAGGGGGAGATGGAAGCTGCCAGATTCAAAAAGAAGGCGAGGGATTTACTCCTGCGTTCAGCTAAAGGTAAAAGTCTACTTCACCTGCTGGAGGAGGCCCCCCGCAACCCGTCCATGAGAGGTCTCCCGAAGTTACACAAGGCAGACATACCGATGAGACCGATCACCTCTGGGATTGGCAGCGCTCCCCATCGTTTGGCTAAGTATTTGGCTAAACCCCTCTCCGGCGCTATGGGAGTCATCAGTGATTCCCACCTGAAGAACTCTGGGGACCTCATCAGACGTCTTCAGAGTTCCGGTTATAAAAATAAAAAGCTTGCCAGTTTTGATGTTAAATCCCTCTTCACCAATGTACCCACAGACGGAGCAGTCCGAGCGGTCGAGAGGGTCACCAGCTCCATGACAGACGCAGAACTTCCACTGCCGAGACATAACTTCGTTCGCCTGGTGAAGTTATGCGTGGACTTCGGCTACTTTGAATTTGCTGGGGAAGAATACCAGCAGATAAGTGGTCTTGCCATGGGCTCCCCCCTGAGTGCAGTCATGGCCTGCCTGTTCATGGAGACGCTGGAGAGTGATAATTATAAGGATATAATCGGCAGGCACTCAACTTGGCTTCGATACGTAGATGATGTCCTCGTTGTTGTCCCCAGAAGGTCGTGCTTACAACATATACTGACGCGACTTAACTCCGTCCACGAGAAAATCCAGTTCACCGTGGAAGAGGAAGAGGATCAGAAATTACCTTTCTTGGACACTCTGATCCATCGGGGTGACAACGGCCTACGTTTCTCTGTATACAGGAAGCCTACAAACAAAAATGA